>NW_027526568.1:167500-354383 GCF_052857255.1 Amblyomma americanum | reverse complement strand
TCGAAATTCGACCGCCACAGCTGGAATCAAACCCGCGTCTTTCGGGCCGGCACCCGAGCGCCATACCCATAGAGCCGCCGCGGCGGCTCACTCATTCAATAATTTGGTGCCTCGTGCAGCAATTTCCAATGCAGTACTAGCAAACCGTGAGCCCCTGTATTTAAATCCTACAGAGTTTGTCTTGCGGGCGCTTGCGGTGCGCTATAGAAGCGTACATGTCCAGGAGTTGGACCTCGCC
The DNA here is from genome assembly GCF_052857255.1 of Amblyomma americanum. Lineage (NCBI taxonomy): Eukaryota > Metazoa > Arthropoda > Arachnida > Ixodida > Ixodidae > Amblyomma > Amblyomma americanum. Next base: position 354,145 of record NW_027526568.1, on the reverse strand, counting down.
CTTAGTTTGCAAGACGAGGAGCTTTAGATTGCAGCCCTAATTGGGGGCGCCCTCATAAAGGCGCTTCCACAAAGGTATTGTCGACATTCGCATATTATTGGTCACTTGCTTCCGTGGTAGGCGTTGTTGCATTCCGCTTAATTTGTTATACTACTCAGCCATGCTCAGCAAAAGAGACACAGGAGCAAATATTCGTATGAAGTGAGAGCCCAATAATCCCTCCTTTATGCGGGAAAGTGGCAGGGACTCTGAACTTTTTTTCAAGCGAGGGAAGGAGAGGGGCAGAACTTATTCAATTTTATTGTTTCAATATTCCATTTTATGTACGCTTTATTTATATTTCTTATATTTCACTGTTGAAAAGTGCATTTTTTAGTGTATCTAAACTTTAGATTGTATCTAAAGTTTAGATACACTTCGATGTCTTAGTTTACTTTCCGCTGCCATTTATTCGATTTAGATTGTAATAGCAATCTTTGTAAGCTTGTACACAAGAGGAGTGATCGACTGACTTAAAAAAACACAGACAAGCGCTTGTCTGTTTTCTGTTTCGTCGTGCGCCTCTGTTTGCGCTGTACCCTTCAATATGAACCGATACCAACTTGCCCAACTGTCCATCCTTCTTCAACGCATTACTCTGTTTCAGTTCTACGAATCGTGCTCATGAACAAAAGCCAGTCAGTCAACGACTTCTGTTGGAACATGATTGCATATGTTACTCAGAATAAATGCTTCACGATTGGATATGAAGCCAACTGGCTCAGTTCCACAGTACTTTGCATTATTTGTGTCCAAAAATTGAAGTGCTTGTTAGAAATCTCATCTCATTGCAAGCAGTTGGAGGCCGGGGGCACCCAGCCCCCCCCCCCCCCCCCCCGGAGAAATGTTATGTGTGTGTGTGGGGGGGGGGCGACCGCTCCCTTTCCCCCAATAATCCGGGGTTACTGGTAAGTGGCTAAAATGTTGCAGCTGCGCTAAGCTATGAAACATTCGGAAAGCTTGCATTTGATTTACGAAATCACCTGACGCTATTTTTCCACAGACTGCCGTAACATTCCATGTGCGCCCTCGATCGAGACAAGTTGGGTGTCGTGCGCCATGGCCCCGCCTGAGAGTGGTCAGGTCTTGCAGGCGCGTGTAGTTGAAGTGATAGCCAGTTTATGGAGCACTCATTGCCTCCGACTTCCAGTAAATAAGTTAAAAAGCTGTTTCCTTCTCTACTCAGTCAATTGCTAAGGAAAATTGACTTTATTGGGACAAAAATTGTTGAATATGCTCTTGACCATGCTCCAGCAAGTGAGTCTCCTTAGTGGCCCCATTCTCTGCCTAGTCGACTTGCAAAATCTCATTTATAGAAACAGGCAGCTGTTAACAGGCATTTGGCTACTGCTGGTGCTCCATCGTGCGGGCTACCTAGCGCAGTCTGGTAGTTAGTACCAAAGGTAGGTTCGAATCTACGGACAGGATGATGTTATGTCCGATTTTGAAGCGTACAAAAAAAATCTCGAAAGCCCTACAGCGCAAGAAAATCCCGTGCTTTCTATTGCACAAATCCGAAAGTGAGTGCATGACATGAGCAGGAATTTCACTTGAGCGCGACGTCCACTTGTGACGTGCTGCAGTGCCCATTGCGCCCCGTTCGAACTTCCTGCGCAATACACATTTCCCTGCTTGCAAACTACGTGACGTCAGGAGAGCACGTGGGCAAGGAGACGCGCCGAAAGACAACAGGCTTGGTTGGCAAAAGGGGCCTTTGTGGTCTTCGGCCTTCCTGCTATGTCGAGCATGGCGAGCTCTCGACGAAGCGTATTTTCTGCCTGAAATTGTGCATTAACTATATTTAGATAGGCCAAAGTACGGGGCACTCCAGCGCCCGAACCCATTAACTACTGGCCACTGGAAAAACGATCGCAACTGCCCGGCAAACGAGCACTTCGGAGACATTTTCGTGTATCTAGTTAGAACAAGCTTGACTCGTGCAGTGCGCAGACACTGAAATTGTATTAACCACTTGAAAATTTCAGTACAAGACCTCGCAGTGGAAGGGCATGTTGGCAAGGGGGCTTTTCAGACCTCGGCACTGGTTGCTGCATTTTATAGGCCCTTACAGAATCGACTGCTGAGCCCTACAAAGTGTACGTGGACGCTCGAGAGCGAGAAAGCATTGTACACACGAGCGCCGGGCTTGGCCGCCCGATTTTTCTCTCAGGGACGGAGTTGAGTTTCCCCTTCCGGTGGCGATGAGAGGAAACTACTTGATGATGAAATCGGGGTTTCTTGATGACCCGGTGGTTCTACTCGCAAACATTCACATTACTCAATGAAAGGAGAAGGTTAAATATTTATTTACAACATAGGTAAAAAAAACGAGAAGAAACAAAGCAAGGAGAAAACTATTTACATGACTAAATCGAGGATCAGACGAATTCAGCCCCCGCTCAACCCAGAGCGCTTGGTTTTAAACCCTCTGTCTCCGCCCTTAGCGGGGACAGCAACCAATAAGATAACAAACGACCCATCTCGCCAATCAGTGGTTAGGGAAAGGAAAATAAGGTCCGCCCACTGATCAGAGATTGGGGAAAAGTTCTGATTAAAACATTTGGGAAGGAGGTTTCAAATAACCACACAAACAACACAAATGCGACTTCCGTTCCCCACGCCACCCGCGGCACCACAGATGCTAGAAACATGTGCCGACGAGGCGATGACTCAGGTTGTTGACAGCAACAAAGAGAACACAGTCGTTAAGGGAATAATCCGATTCCTGGCCACCCAGCACTCGGTCCCCACCCAGCTGTATCTCTCCCGCATCGCCGAAGTCTCGTCACCCCTTGACGACGCACACATGTCGACAGCTGTATCTGGTTAGGCTTTTTCAAGGCGGATTATGCCCGAGGCGGCGCGGGTAAACAAGGACGTCCGCTGCAAGACGGAGGAAGTAGGGACCAGACGGCTCCCTTTGATGCGGCACGCGGCGCCGACACTGGCGCGGCCTTTCTCAGTCTTCGTTCGAAGAACGGTCAGCGAACTCCACAGACTGAATATTTCTAGTACGTCTTGTTTTGGTTACGTTCTGCATGAAAAACACATGGTATCATTTGCTAAAACGTATACCATCCATGGTAAGTGCAGTGCTAGGCTCATTGGTAGAACCAGCTGCACTCAAAATAGAGGGGTAATTAAGTGCGTTTGGTAGAACACTGCATATTATTCGTGCAGAGCGCACTATTACAAGTGCACGTAAATGACGTAAATGACAAAACGGCTATTCGACTATGACACAACAGTGCCTGATCGAGCGGGGTAGGTTACGATTCCGTGTTGGAGTGGGGCAGCACTTGAGCGGCCAAGGTACTAGCCTGACCTTGCGAAGCTAGCTTCTTGGACATGTGCTGCCTCACTGGAATAAACTACAAATGTCTATGTGGATGTTCTTACAGTACGTCCAGCGGTCACATCCTATCCGAGCCTTTGAGTACTCGATCGGTCGTAGTTTCCGTACTATTCACACGGAAGGATAGTAGAGCAAAGTGCTTGCTTCTTCATCCAAAAATATAAAGACGCACGCGTAAGCGAGCCCCAGATCCTCTCAGCGCTCGACGCCTGTCAGTTCGCTCGTTGCATAACTCCAAGAGACATTTTTCGCTGTTTTTTTTTCTCTGCGGAGAGCGGACGAAATATATGCGGCTGGTCTTCTTCGATCGATTAGCGTATTCTACTGCGCAGCAACTTGGAGGCATTTGGAAAAGCACCGCAAACTGTCAAGACACGAGACCAAATCCACTGCACCACACAGCTTGCAGCGGAATGTCTTGCCAACCATGCCAAGTCACGCCTTTTGCCCCTCTTTTGAGTCGTCGTACGTGACTTAGGCTGGGAAAGGTTTATTGTACCACGGCATGCACCTTCTTTTGCTTCGCCGCTTGGTGCAAGGAAGTCGGTAGTCGTCGTCAAATTCGTGGCCGCTATTTTTGACAAAGACGTACAGTAAAGCGGGCGGTTCGAATTTGGCGCTTTGACCAGTGGTCCACGTCACCAGTGGGCGTTGCATTTGCACCGATGTTCCAACGCGCCTCGCGCGTTCACTTTCGGATTTCTGCTGAAGAAAAGCGACGAATTTCCTCGCGCTTCAAGACTCTACCGAGTGACTTTTTCTGTATTTCAAAAACTCATATGGCATCGTTTTCTTGCGCGGCTAAGAACTCCAGCCGAAATGTCGTGGATTAAATCCTGTTTTTTATTTAGGTTCAGGTGACTTTATATTATATTGAACAATCAGGTGCCAAGAAATCACTTTTGGTATTATATATATATATATATATATATATATATATATATATATATATATATATATATATATATATATATATATATATATATAGTGGAAGCAGTCAGGGTTGCTCAACGGGCCAGTGAAAAATTGCACAGTGAAAAGGTCACAACTGGTTCGATTATCTAGGTTTATTCACCAACGGTTTCAGACGGTGGACCGTCCTTCATCAGGGTTAAGTCGAATGAATACACAGATGTGCGCATTTACGGTACTAAATGCAGAGGGAGAGGAGGCAATTTCTCTCTCTCTATCTCTGTATCTCTGTGTCGGCGTTCACTAAGGGGAAAGGGGAATGGATGCGAAACAAGTTAAAAAAAGCTAGTTAAAATACAGAGGTGACTGACATGCAGCAGAGCTTAGAGGGATGGATTTTCGCCGAGAAGACTAAAGCAAGAAAGGTTTTTTCTTCTGCGGAAGCGAGAAGTTCGAGCACAAGGGGAAAATGACGAAAACACAGAAAACAAGAAAAGAACAAAAAGGAAAACACCAGAATACACTGAAACAAAACACAAAGGCGCACATAGCATGACCCGCTCCCCAGCGGTGCAGATGTTAAGAACTCTTGTAATGTAATTTACTGTCAGCTGTCAAGGCCGCATCATTACGCCTTGTTCAAGAGGCACCAGTGACCGTTACGAGGGCAGCGTGTCGCCTCAGCGGCGGAAAAGCGGTCGTCCAGACGCCGTGTCGAAACCCGATCCCACAACTAGCCGCCGCAGAAAGCAACCACCGGCCGTTCGTCAGAGGGCGCCTGCGCCGCGCGTCCCACCGCTGACAATTCCGAGAAGGGAGCTTGGAGGACAAGGAGGAAAAAGGGAAACCGGCATGGAGTAAAGAAGAGGGGGGGGGGGGGGGCGGCGCATGGTGAGCAGGATAAAAGGAAAACAAATCGAAAATAACAGACGGGAGCTTCTTTCTCAATTGGAAAGGTTTTTGAGGAAGGCAAAATTGCCCAAGTTCTCATTAATGCCGTGGGTTAATGTCCGAAATTTATGTATGAAATACGATTCCCTTTGTTCTCTTTGGCGGCCGGTTTGAAAACCCGACTGTAGGAGGATGACCCGGATGCTTTCAAATGAGTGCTGTGGCAGACATAGGTGCTTAGAAAAGGGTAAGTTTGGCAGTGTGTGAATGTGGGCCTTGTGGTTGTTGAATCGCAACCTGAACGGAGTTTCTGTCTGGCCGATGTACTGCATGCCGCACACGCTGCAGTGAAGCATGTAGACCACATCTGCACTGTCGCAATTTAGAGTTTCTTTGATTGTGAAAGTAAAGTCAGAGAAAGTACCTTTTGCAATTCCTGTTGTCAGCTTGTGACAGCAAACCTTGCAGCGTGGTTTTCGGCAGGGTTGACACCCGGGGTTTGGGTTAGCATTGGGCGATGTTCTGGATTTAACTAAAATGTCCTTGAGGTTCTTGCTGCGCCGGTATACCGCTCTTGGTGGCTGCTTAAAAATGCGGGACAGGTGACTGCACTGCACTGCACCGCTGGGGAGCGGGTCATGCTATGTGCGCCTTTGTGTCTTGTTTCAGTGTATTCTGATGTTTTCCTTTTTGTTCATTTCTTGTTTTCTGTGTTTTCGTCATTTTCCCCTTGTGCTCGAACTTCTCGCTTCCGCAGAAGAAAAAACCTTTCTTGATTTAGTCTTCTCGGCGAAAATCCATCCCTCTAAGCTCTGCTGCATGTCAGTCACCTCTGTATTTTAACTAGCTTTTTTTAACTTGTTTCGCATCCATTCTCCTTTCCCCTTAGTGGACGCCGACATGGAGAAAGAGAGAGAAAGTGCCTCCTCTCCCTCTGCATTTAGGACCGTAAATGCGCACATCTGTGTATTCATTCGACTTTACCCTGATGAAGGACGGTCCACCGTCTGAAACCGTTGGTGAATAAACCTAGATAATCGAACCAGTTGTGACCTTTTCACTCTGTGCATATATATATATATATATATATATATATATATATATATATATATATATATATATATATATATATATATATATATATATATTACACAGCATTGTGCATTTTAATCGTGAAGACTCAAAAATTTCCCCCTCCCCTCAAGCGCTGCCTCATATGGGGTGAAACTGCACACAGAAGCTTGCGTATTATGGGAACCTTTCTATCGTAGGAACTTTGACAACGGTACCTACTTAATTGAGCCGTGCATGATGCGAAAACGTGACCGTCTGCGTCGAGATCGAGAACCGAAACCCGCAAACTCCGTTTTTTATGCTGAAGGGTGGATGTGGCACCATCTCTTTTCCGCAGTGGAAAGCGTCACGACAAGGCGCCGAGGCGAGCGTCGAAATAAGCACGGGCCCTTTGAATATGCCGTAATGGCCGTTTCGTCTGCTTCCGCTGAAGCGCTTCCAACATTTTCGTCCAAATGAGCGGAAAAAAAATATCAGAACTGATTTAAGGAGGCTTTACCTTCCAAAGAATATTGTTTGATCTCTCTTTCTGCCGAGTGACTTTATCCAATTCAGCTCATATAGTCTGCTTTCGTGACTCTGCGAAAGCAGCGGAGGGTGACAGCAGAAAACAGATGGCGGCCACTGCCGCCCTTCAGCGAAAAAACAGTTTCCGGGTTTCGGTTCGCCGATCTCGACGCACACGATTATGTTTTCGCCTCATGCACGACTCATGCATTGGATATATATATATATATATATATATATATATATATATATATATATATATATATATATATATATATATATATATATATATATATATATATATTAGCAGACAAGGTAAAGGAAATGAGGGGCTCGTTTGACAAACATATTAAGGAAGCCAACAATCACCGAAACCAAGGTGCATAGGGGAATGTTTTTAATTCTTTTTTATTTTGTAGTGCCAATCAATCGGTTTTTAAAGAAGATATATAGCAAACAGAACGTATTTCATGTCCAAATGCATCTCTGAAGGGACAATGAAAAACAAGTTTCCTTTATAGCTGGACAGCCTCCAAGATATGGCAGCACTCCAAGTTATACTGCCTGCACTACCCCGCAGTAGGAAGCTGCGTTGAATACGGGCCCCCGAGAACGGTGTTTAGTTTTCTGTCTACTACCCATTTGGCAAGACGCTAGAAACATTCAATTACCAGAGGCGCAAAGTTAAGTGTAGAACTTTCTAGTGTGTGCCTGAAGGTGCGTTCAAAATCACTGCCGTGGAAACAAAAGCCATCGGGTGTATCTCAGTAGCCGTGTACTGAGTGTCGCGATAAAAAGAAATGCGAATAGCGCGGCGCTTACGCCTTCGTTGTTCGCATTTCTTTCCATTGCGCTCTTGGGTGTTAAGAAAAAGGTGCCTTGTTCTCCTACCTGATTCCATAAGAATCCATGAGAGTCGTCGAAGATGCAGTCATGGCCTACTCTAGCGTCTTTTTATTACTACCCCAGTGCAAGCGCGATGAAAAGAAACGCGAACTATACGAAGCGCGTAGGCGCAGCGCTGTTTGCATTTTCTTTAATCGCCCTTCTACTGTGGCGAGGCAGCGAGTGTGAGGAGCATGTTTTATGCGCTAAACAAGAACCATGAGAAATGGACAGCGCACCTCTTACGCGATCCGCTTGTAACGGAAAAACGGTCTCCCAGAATATGCTCAAACAATGGCGTCAAAATCATCAGACGTGAATGTCGAATAAAAATTTCTTGATGTAAGAAATTACAAACAAGGTAAAAGCATATCTTCTGAAAATCAGCACGCTTATGGGATATTTTGTATATGGAATTGAGGCGAGTTGAGCGAGTTGGTAATGATTAATTCTTCATAGAACAGGGCTAAACAACAAAAAAAGAGTATTCCTGGCCAATTCTTCTACCGAGGTAAAGAGTCTCTTGAGTGTCAGCGTCCCTCCTGTGTGTACTTTTCTTCGGTCGTATTGTCTGGCGCTGTTTAGTGAAGAAATGACAGGTTTGGTGTTGGCACTGAATCATGTTACCTTGGGATTTTACGTCGTCTACAAGAGCTTTACGCGACTGACCCTGAAGCAAGGAACACTTTGACCTCAATGTTGTGATATGAGCTTTAACTCAGCACGAGTAATGCCAGGAGTTGTTAGCTCCATTTCTGTACGCATAAGCACGTACAAAATCTAATTCGATGCAAATGCGCCTCTAAGATCTTTCCTAACTGCGGTCCAATATATGAGCAAAAATTTTTCTCTACTTGCGTGTCGTAAAATTAGGTTCGCTGGAGTCGTTTATAGACAGGAATATTTTCTAACCTCAAGGCCGTTTTAACATCAAGAGTGACTGGAGTCGTTTATAAGATCAAGTTTGATGGAAGTAACACTCATACTGTGGTTCCTATAGGAGTACAAGTAATTATTTGACACCCGACAGTTAGAGATCTAAGAAGCTTTGAGGTTTAAGGTGCTGAAGTGTTTTACAATTACTTTTGTCTCACCACTCCACCAAGGTACCCATCTCAAGTAGACTGATTCACACTACTCGAAAAAAATACATCACACGGCAAAGCAAGCCTGTACTCGCAGAAGGCTCGTAATCAATGCGCGTTTTGTTTATTTACCTCTACCGGTGATGCAAGCGAACACCAACCGAGCGAGGAATACGGTACCGAGTACGCGGTCGATGACGAAGATTGGTTTGGTTTATGGGGGTTTAACGTCCCAAAGCGACTCAGGCTATGAGAGACGCCGTAGTGAAGGGCTACGAATAATTTCGACCACCTGGGGTTCTTTAACGTGCACTTAAATCGAACAGTGCAGGAGCCTCTAGAATTTCGCCTCCATCGAAATTCGATCGCCGCAGCCGAGCGCCATAACCACTGAGCCACTGCGGCGGCCGCCGAAGACGAAGAAGATCATCCGCTTGGCTATGGGGGGAATGGCGTCACTGAGGAACCGCTCATGCTTCATGAATATGTAGTACAAGGTCGCACAACCGGGAGACGCCCCACAGAGAAGCCTGTACAGCCTGCACAGAGGAGCCAAGCATAGACCACGATCAAGGAAAAGTGCGTGGAAAGTAGAGCTGCGGCACTTGCATTCTGTCAGGCTAAATAAGGGATTTACCCTTAATTAACTACAGCGGCAAAACTTTGGCGTTCCCCGCTTCCCCGCCTGAAATTTATAATAAATAAATAAAATACGGGAAGGTGCATATTTGGGCTGTGAATTACGGGGTGAACACGATGACTTACGCGCTATACCACGGAATCGTGTTTGATATACGTGAACATGATGGACGTGCGCTGAATCAGACAGCCAGACGTGCAGCATTTGAAACGGCGTACTCCGCACAGGTAGAATCGATCACATTGAGAAGCTCATGGATAGCTTGTGAGTAGTTCACTGTGCCCGCAATAGAGGCTCTCAGAATCTTATTCAGGGAGCACCGAGAGGAAGAAGGAAGTTTGAGTTGAGGCAAAGGTGCTGTCCGGCATGTTGCTTTGCGTGGAGTGGAAAAGACGCGGAGTTATGACTCTTCACTTTAAGCGAAGGCGAAAGAAATTTCTCCTCCAACAAGGAATGGTAATGTTATTCCTTACTGAATCGAACAATATTACCAGCCGCCCTGTGGCAGCCACCGGAGCAGTGATAACCGTGTGCTTTGTAGGTGTAACTATCCGCATAGGGTCACATAACTGCTCCTCAAGGGAGCCAAACAAGCTGGAAAGCACATATAGAGTGAACACGAAAAAGATACTACGCAAAAAAAAAACTACCCACCTTTTTATTTAAAAAATCCCAGTACGGCGGGAGAAGTCGCTCTATTATGTCAGGCAAAAAAGCATTGAATGCGAACGACAGCTGAAAAATATTCGCAGGGCATCCCACTCATAGAGAAAAAACGTGTATCACCTTTTATCGTTATCTTTTGCAAATGATAAAACAACCGAGCAAAAAACAAAAAAGAAAGGAAGAGTAAATGTAAATATTGTGTCCCGTAAGGATCTAAAACATGAGAAAAATAAAAATAAATCGTCATAACAAGCGGCATAGTGTATTGTGCTTATTCCTTCGCTATGACATTCGTTCAAAGCGGCTGGACAAGCTCAGGACAGGCGATGCAGATGAAGACAGTTGTCTGAACAGCGAAGTCAACATGGTGGTGTGTTCTGAAAAATCGCTAACCAAGAGAGCTAAGCACCTACACCAAAGTGTAGTAAGCAAAATGTAGGCCCTTTGAGCGGCTAGTGTTACACGCCATGAGCGCTGAAGAAACGGCGGCGTCTGCATCGCGCACAGCCATTTCTATATACTGCAGTTGAACACAACAAAATACCTCAAGGATGTTCTTGAATTTTTTTTTTTTTTGGAGAGAGAAGGGGTGTTTGTGAATATAAAACTATAGAGCAACATTGGGCAGCTGTGGGAAAGATATCATAGGTACAGAGTAGCCGATATCCATTGCTCTGCGCGTGTCGACCGTCACTTGCATCGCATGTGAGCTATTTGAGCAGCGTAGGCAAATCATTGTACGCAGATTCCTTGGTAGGTGCCCTGCTGCAGTAGTGACTACACCACACCAAAATTCTTATTTACTACACCACATTTACATGAGCATTCAAGCACTCAACTACTGCATGGCGCATATTAAAATGCATTCGATGAACGCCCACAACACGTACCGCTAGACTGCCTTTGTGCGTAGTCTTTTATGGCGGGAATCTAGAGGTTTTACCAGCACTGTCACACTGAGCCTCCCCTCGAAGCCACTATCAGGGTTACAGGAAATATAGCAGTGAAAAAAAAAAAACCGCGCATTTGTAATGAGTAAGCAATTACTCATCAGCATCCACCCAATAAGTAATATTGGAGGGATGAGTAATTGCTTATTTATTACTCGTTTACTGCACCTGGGAGGCTCCCATGAAACACATCGAACGCACGTATTTATCACGCGTGTCAAACTGCAGCGGCCGACTGAGCTAACCGCGAATATGTTACTATTTGCAGTGTCTACAGACATTTGCGCCCTTGTCTGTATACAGTAGCGTTGCCGCAACTAGTTTCCAGCAGTGAACTAATGATATGCATACCCTCTCATAGACGGAAGACTGTTTTCTTGCTGAGATCATCATGCTTACTTCTGATTTACGCATGCTTGGAATGCCTATAAACGTGGATACTGCGACACCTTCGTGTTACCGCGCATGAGGCCTTTCGTTCGAGTGGCGCAACTCAAGAAATAGAATGAAAAGTGGCCACTTGCAAGGCGTTTGAGCCGCATCTCGAAGACAGATGAGCGACAGTAATCTCAGGCTACTCATTCAGCTGTAGCAGGCAACTGGCGCAGCGCGATCCGCTACCGTGATCTGCCTACGCGGAGATCCAGCTGCGCATGCCCAGGTGGGCATCCACCTGTCGCTTCGCAGGCACAGCTGGGTCCCCGCGTAGGCGGATCACGGTAGCGGAGTGTGCGGTGCTAAATGTCGCTAACTATCGCTCAAAAAACGAGTGTTATGGAAGTATGAAAAAACACTTCGGGGCGTTGAAGAGACAATCGCACAGGCTGAAGCTGGGGTTATATTTGTTACCGCATGAAATAAGAACAAGCTAAACTTATAATGCTAGCTAGAGGACTGCGCCAGGTAGAGTGCTACTAATCAAGAAACATGAAAGCAGGAGGACTTGCCTTTGAGATCTGAGCGTTGCAGTATTTCTGCACGAGGACAAAAGTAATACAACCAGAGAAGAAACAGATCCCATGATAGTAGGAACGGCTGTAGATGTACTTCACAGTGTCAAGCGTCGATCTACCAAGGAACACAGAACGCAAATCAAAAGGCTGTTGGTGATGCGTAGGCTGCAATCAGGTTTCCGCTGAAAAGAGTAACTGAAAGGACATACTGCTCAGACGGGGTCGGTCTATGGGGAACCTGCGCCGCCAAGGTGGCACTGCAATTATTCCATTCGGTGACTCAATACTGCTTTTGTCAGCCGCTTGGGCCGCTGCAAACGCGAGAACACATACTGCGCGATTAGATACCCGCGTTTGGCTGACAGCATTCATTGCCTAGCTTCTCTCGGCGTAGCCCAGATAGCTGACGCACGGCAAGTGCGCCTTCGACAGAGCGCGGAGGCTCACGCCAATAAGCACCTGAACGTGGCGCGGAAAAGTACTAATACTACTACCCAAAACCGCTTGCTCTTCTCGCTAATCAGTGTGTTATGGCGCTGCAATCGGCGCCGCAAACTTCAGCGCAAGTTCCCCATCATAGAGTGCGTGACGTGATGTGCCACAGCTTTGGTGCGCATCAGAAGGAAACAGCGTTGCTACAAAACTAACTGGCGACTGCACACGGGGTAATGCCGAGAATGAGCACTTAACTCTGCATGGACAATCACGTTTCAATACAATTTTTTCATCGTCGATACCATTAAGTCATTGTCAATAGTGGTCATTATAGCTTTGCTATCCGAAAATGATTTCACAATAGTGCTTGCTCCGGACTTCCCTCTATAGTTTACCGTTCTCGGCGCATCCGAATTACGTATTAGCCAGCGAGCGGAGGCTGAAGATAGCGGGGCAACAGCTCGTTTGTTCTGGCGAGGTTTCGAACTTCTTTCCACGCCCCCCCCCCCCCCCCCCCCTTCCTCCACTTCCACCGCTGGTGCACCCGTACGAAGGTCTGGCCGCGTGCACAGTTACACTTTCGCGGATGATGCAGCCCAGCCGGAACGTCTCCCACTTGGGGCATGTTATCACCCTTTCGAAGCATGCTCGCTCTCGACACAGGCGGTTTCCGGCTTGGACGGTGGTCATTAAGAGGGTCGCGGCTGTCGACGGATTCCCTTCCCCAAGAGCGCCGGGGATGTTTTATGGCTGGCGCAGCTAACGTTCCCGCTTTTGTGCCGTTTCTTATCTTATTACTTTCCTTCCGAAGCCTTTCTACGGCGTCTGCACGCACATCTGCTGCACGCCGTTCTCTATACTTTACAACACGGGCGCGACTACAGGGAGATCGTGCTGGCAGCAGTCTTTAGTGTTCGCCTCCGACACTTTCAGTCTGCAAGCACTACAGTGTGTTGACCGAGAACATTTGCCCTAAGAGCATGCGCTCTAAAAAAAAAGCTATCAAGGATGAACTTAGTGGCATATGAAACAAGCACTGTGCTGGTTTCGTTTTTACAGCTTAAGTGCCTTTCATAACACATCTGAAAAAAATTTACCGCACACTCATAATAATTCATGGAGACGTCTGCTTGCGAACTAAACAGTCTGGGATATTATCTGGTATTTAAAAAAAAAACTCAGAGGACGGTTAAGAGCGTGTAAGGCGAATGTTTAAACGTTATGTCCAGAGTGAAAGCAAATTTTTTTCTGAAACGTGCGTGCCGCTAGCACAGCTGCGGGCAAGGGCGCGGGAGGGAACGCTCGCGCTAGGGTCGCATCCATTAAATCTTGTTTCATCGTGTGATCTTGTACCCCTGCACTTTCACTTCTCGCTGCGAAGTATTTGGTTGGGGTGCAGTTGCGTCCTTGCTTTGGTCGTCGGCAGCGGGCCCCTTGATCCCCCCGTCCGGCCCAGCGCCAGCCCGATCAGAGCCGTCTAGACTAGCCGGTCTGCACCGCCCATCCCGCCAGACACGACGATAAGGAGCACACCGAGTGCGACTGGACCAATACGACCTCACTACGACGCCATGACCAGACGACGACATGAACCAAGACGACATCCCGCCCAAGCCGTGCGGCGCATTCGTGGGCCTCAGATTTCACCTATCTGCGACAGCTGGACATTAGGCTTCAGGGCAAGCATTAATTTGATGATACTATTCGTCGCAGTGGCAAGCGTTTAACTATTCTCTTCTCTTTACCTGACGTTCCCTAACGTCATCTGTCACATTCCAAGTAATCGATCGGGACGATCGCTGGATGGCGTCTAGTAATGCGATGAAGCGGGCAGTAGACAATTTTAGCTCGACGTACGTAGAACCTTCGCGTGCGTAGAGCTCTTACTGTGACCAGAGCGGATGCGCAGAACGCAAAGGGTCTGCGTGAGTCTCACGGACGTAGGTGAGATTTCGATTGTTACGTTGCAGTCTTTGCGTTGCTTGGGTACATAGCGTTGCAACATAGCGGCGCCCTGCCCGTCCACTTCACAGCGATAACGGCTTCGTCGCTAATCTCTCGACGCGATATCGTGCTCTAAACTGTTGCATTTGGCTTCAATTTGCCCATTCCTACCTTCGCGAAAAGTTTCAAGTGAAAGTAGCTTTTCTTTTTCAGATCGAAAAGCGAGTTTCCAGCTGTTCAGCCTGACGAAGTAGCGTTGATCGTCTTCATACTAATGCTCCGACACTCTTCGATTGGCTTGGTTTTCACTCGTCTTGTATTAGAGTGGCTACAGCAGTGTTTGTGTCTGTTAGTAGATTGCGATAGGAACAATGCGCCGCGTGCGTCGCGTACGTGTAACTATAAGGGTTTCAAACAACAAGCGCTTAGTTTATGTAGACTTCTCACGTTTCCGTACGTCAGCTCTGTACGCACATGAAGCTAAGACTGCTTATTGTCGGAGGACGGAGCGCTCGCACTAGGCATCCAGCCCCATCTTGCCTGACGACGCGGACGGCGCTGTTTTGAGGAAGTAACTAAGAAGAGCTAACATTGTAAAACGAGCCTTAGAATAAACGCCTCCATGTTTCGGTTTTGACTAATTAATGGTGTGGTACATGCTGTGGTCAATCCCGAAGCTGATCATGGGCTATGAGGGTGTCACAGTAGAGTGGTCCGGAACTTCGGATTATATCAGACAACCTGGAGTTTTTTAAGGTATACCTGGCCGCTTTTTTCACACCCCACCCCATCAAAATGCAGCAGAAGGGACTGTGATTTAATCTTACGTACTTAGGCTCAGCAGGCTATAGTGACCAAGCAAACGCGGCGGGTTTTTGATTGCATAATCCTGGAGCAGTTCTGACGTAGTGAAAATATCTCACCAGATGATGGCACACTCATACCTATGGCGCATATAACGCACTCGGCTAATTGAAAGTGAGCAAAGTTGTAATGCTTTTGTGGAAACGAGCTGCCGTGATGGCTGCAGGTGTACACGCAAGCGTTTCTAAGACACAATGGCACGGTTGATCGTCTTACCGAAATGAGGGGTGCATGGGCACAATAAACGGCATCATGTCGATGCCGTAGAGATGCGCCATGGAGGCCCAGCAACCCACGAGTGACAGTGCCGCGAAGATTACAATAACGAGCCATTTCCTCCTTCGCAGAGACAAAGCAGTTTTTCCTGCCCAACACCAGGATAAAGCGGACGCAACCTTGAATTAACAGCTGTGCACTTACGCCCTGAAAACCTGGATACCGATCACTGCAATAAAGAAGAGTTGGCAGTCAGTAGAAAGGTACCACAAGTGATTCATGGGCGCCTGTGAAAAAGAAAAAATTACTCGACACTACAAAGTACGCCTTTATCTTTTTTTTTTACAAAGACCCCATTGTATTGAGGCGACCGGGATAATGAATTTTTTCTCGTGGAAGGATATCTTTCGGCCCTCTAGATAAAAATTCTCCGGCATGTCAAAACGACGGCTCCCGCTACTTTCAACCCCGCTTTCCTTTATATGTGCTGGCTGTGCAAAGGAAGCAAAACTGAGTGCAGCTTGTGGTCGTGGTTTAACTCGATTTGCGAGTTAACTGTAGGAAGTCACGAGTGAGTATGTGCCAAGCGCAGCTCTTTTTAGGACACAATTATGGAAAGTGCGGCTACTCACTACCCACAAAGAGCGTTATGACGCCGTTAGATAGCAGCACCAAATTGTGATCGCTTTTTTTCGCCTGCGTGGTCATTCGTGGACGTTCTCAGCACTGGGCACCTGCGACCGTACAGTGAGCGCATTGCCTAGCGGCACCACTCGCTAGTTGTGATTGACTCTTTACTGGTCAATTTCGCGAATGCGCTATATACCACTTTCTTGCTGTTTACAATTTATAACATAGAGCTTGGATATAAATATTGATACCGACATGTGCCCAGCAGCCGGCGATTTCTTCCGATTCTGGAATTTAGCAGTGATAACAAAATTTTGTTTTTGTACTTTTAATGCGGGAGCATTATCTAGCATAATGCGCAGGCAATCATTTTTTTCTGTATTTTATTCATAGTTTGGTTAATAAAGGGTGAAAGGCGCCGGGGAGGCATTCTGCTGTCACCAAAGGGATCGCGCCTCTTTTTTTACGAAACCATTTTACCAACATACGCGTGCCACCCCACTTCGGCAATGGCCACGACGGCCTGAGAAGTATCTCTAGAAATGGTACATCCTTCTAAAGAATGTTTTGGTCACTGGAGAGAATGCATAAAATCAAGAAAAAAGCAATGTTTCGGCAGCAGCTAATTAACACATATTTCTTAGCCCTAACAGGACAATCTTTATCCTCTATCACCGCCTAAAAATGAAAACATACTTATCTTTACAACGTTGAGCTGTTTGAGCCGAGTAACATGAACAAAACGTGACTGTGCTCAATTCTGGTGACTCCTTGTTATTCTTTCGATCCTATCTGCCCCTTTTTTTGCTTCCATATCTGGTTGCCCTTCAACATAAAAATAAAGTTCCTAGTCAGCGCTTGCTGTTCCCTCTTAACTATGATCTTCGTTGTGGTTTGTTGTCAGCGCTACATTATTAGTCAACATGAAACTCAAAAGACTTTCGTACCATTTCATTTGCTTCTATAGGGTTTTCGTCTCACATGCAGTCCATGCTCCATCTGGTGGTTTTTAGTTCTGTTTTCATTACTCATACCTTATCAAGGATTTCTGGTCCCTGCGACGTTTATTGAGACTCTCTGCTGCTTGTCCTGAGAATGAAAGGCCTACATCCAGCTATCCTGCCTAGCTGCCGCGTAAAGAAGCCCATATGAATGCTCACCATTTTCAAGCGCCCCATGTTCAAGTTGCGAATTTGCACATGGAAGTGCCACCAGTGCTCATGCACCTCAGTGGAGAATCAGTTGTAAAATTCCTTAGAGTCTGGCCCGGTTGCTATTAAAAGCATTAGGTGCCTACACATGATCATGAAGAACACCTGAACGGTAGTCCTTCAAGAAGAATGAGGCGATGTTCATTGCAGGTCCAATGTATTCGGGAAACCCAAGGGTTGTCTTCCCTTCCAAAGTGCCCTCCTCCATACTAAGTTGTCGCATAGTGACACCAAGCATCCAAAGGTTGTATAACAATTGAGATTTAGATCAGCCGGATAGCCGTGCGGCAAAAACAATAACGCGTTGCCGTTGCTATACCGTTGCTACTGTTACTTACCTTGCGTGCCGCTACCACTTCCGTTAACACGTATTATGAGCCGCCATTGGTCATGTCTAGACCGCCCTGAAGGCACAAAATGGCGCTGCGTACCCGTCAAGAGTCAGGTGGGATGGTTTACAACGATACAACTGTTCAGGTATTAATCACTGATCAGGTTTCAAGGCCATAAAACCCCATAGTGGCCAAATACAAATATCTAGACGTGTGGGGAAATGAAGAGCAGATGTACACGGAAAAGCACGAACAGTCTCTCTTAGCAAAAGGGCTGTAAGGTTTCTGGCGTCAGCTCGTCTGGTTCAGCTGCGTAGTTGGCCCGGCACACCTGCAGGCGGGGTCACTGCACGGCGATAGGCATCTTGGTTGGTCCACGGCCAGTCCCCGCTTGGGTTATTGGATTCGAGACGGAGGACTCTGCTGCCGCTTGTAAACAACATTGTTCCCGGAAGATCGACCGTGCGGTACGGAGGCAGTTAGCGACCGCCGACCCGAGCAGGGGTAGCTCACGCATTCAACTGTGCCTGCTCACCGGCGCCTCGCCCATTCGGACTTCCTGGAAGACATGTGTTCGGCTTGACAGCGTGAGAACTGTCGTTCGGACGCGAAGACAACGCTCTCTCTGGTGGGGGAGATGGTCCAGAGGCACCCTCTTTGTCCGGTGAGGCATCTGACGGGGCGTGTCCCTATCTATATGAAGTGGTGTGTGTGTGTGTGTGTGTGTGTGTGTGTGTGTGTGTGTGTGTGTGTGTGTGTGTGTGTGTGTGTGTGTGTGTGTGTGTGTGTGTGTGTGTGTCTGTACGACAGCGCAAGTTAGGCCACGCCCAACCTGGCGAAGACCTCCTCGAACCTCGGGAATCCTAGGGACCGGACCCTTTTAAAACCGGACAACGAGTGCCATGAAAAGGAATCCTCGATCATCCTCAGATCTCAGATCCTCCGACCTTGCCCCATCACCCTCCAATGGATTCCTAAATCTTGTAAATAATGTAAAATAAACCCCCTGTACTCTTTCCTTCATAACAAAGTCCGACAACGTCATTCGGAGAAAGGACCTGCGGCGCTGAAAGAGTCAGTTCACTCAAGGACCCCTCATCTCTAACAGGGCGAAGAGATGCCGGAATGATGAAACATAGGGCATTTTGGGGGTACAACAGGTATGAAGTACTCAGAGGCATTTGGAAAGGAATAATGGTGCCGGGGCTCACTTTCGGGAATGCGGTTCTATGTTTCAGGGCAGAAGTTCAATCGAGATTAGAAGTAAATCAGAGAGCTGTTGGATGATTAGGACTAGCTATCCACGGCAAAATGACAAACGAGGCAGTACAGGGGTATATGGGCTGGACATCGGTCGAAGCACGGGAAGCTCAGACTAAAATACTATACGAAGAACGCCTGAGGAAGTTGGACGATAACAGGTGGGCAGCTAAGATATTTAAATACCTATACAGAAAGAGCACTGACTAACAGTGGTGGAATACAACTAGAAAGCTAGCCAGTAGGTTTGCCAGGCACGAGGTAAAAATTGGATAGATTCAATGGAAAAGAAGCATAGTGTGGAACCATATCCATACTGGGAACAGCAGATCAGAAAGGAAGTGTTTTTAAACACACACACACACACACACACACACACACACACACACACACACACACACACACACACACACACACACACACACACACACACACACACACACACACACACACACACACACACACACACACACACACACACACACACACACACACACACACACACACACACACACACACACACACACACACACACACACACACACACACACACACACACACACACACACACACACACACACTCACACACACACACACACACACACACACACACACACACACACACACACACACACACACACACACACACACACACACACGCACGCACGCACGCACGCACGCACGCACGCACGCACACACACACACACACACACACACACACACACACACACACACACACACGCACGCACGCACGCACGCACACACCGTGGGCTGTCTGCGCGGCAATTCTATGAAGAATGTGCTTCGTGTAAGCCGTTCCTAAACGCAAGCGGAAAAGGAGCGTTTGTAAACTTGTGCTGATAGATAATGGAATATTAAACCGCAGCAACGGATCAATGAAATGCAGATCAGAACGTTTATGGTTTGGCTAAAACCACATCTTTTCGTTCATTTCATTTCGTATGGCCTTGAAGAAACGGCGCAACGCGCATTTTGATAACGGAAGGCCAAAAGTGAGGGCCTGGAGTGTGCTTGCCTAGCCGCTGCGCTGCATCCGCCTCAGTGTTTCCAGGAATAATGCAATGTCCTGGTATGCACTGGAAAACTAAAATATGCTGCTTTCTGGAAGCTTTGAAAAATTCTTTGAGAACTTCGTTTACCAGTTTAGCTTTTCATGGTACGGAAATAGCACTGCGAAGTGATTTCAGTGCGGATTGGAAATCGCTAAAGATTACCCCCATACGCGGGTCTCGCACCGAGGAGTTGAGCTGTAGGGCCAACTAAATAGCGTAGATCTCAGCAGTCGTTGATTCTGTCGCGTGAGCCAGTTTGCTTGCCCGTCGCTCATTCAGGTGCGGAATCACAAATGCGGACGCTAATGATTTTGAAAACTGAAACTTCGGTATACACATGAATATAACCGGGATACCGCATGTGTATCTGATAAATTGCTAACTGCTGAGCAGCGAATATCATTCTGTCACCTTTCCTAATTAACCCTTCGGCAGACAACAGTATTGTAGGCGTAACTAAAAGCCATGGCAGATTTTCTGTCTCCTTTCCAAAATTCATTACTTGGAAGAAGCTGGCGGTGGCGCTGAAACATTTGATGTATGTGACTTCCATCCCGTTCATGCTGCGCGAAACCTAATGGTTGCCTTTCATGCTGAGTTATTAGGCGGAAAATGTCCCTGCAGGTCTCTGTTGTTCGTAACACTTCAAAGGGAGGCGGCCGTGCCTCAGAAATTACCAGAGCGCTTGAAGTCGCTGGAGGAACTCCCAAACACACACGAAGACGCCTAGCTTTAGCAGCCTTTGCAGGCGCTCCTCAGAGGTTCGCGACAGACCATGAAAAATCGGTGAGGAGTACGCAATTTTTTTATAAATGAGTGCATTGTTAACTTTGAGCAGAGATTACGAAGAACAGCCCCAAGGCGTACCTGCAAGCCTGCGTAGCACGTTCACAACAGAGTTCACCTGGTCTTCGATTGATTTTATATGATGAGCCCAAGATAGTTGTCTGTAAAGAAGAATACCCAGAATACGGTGCTGCTTAACAGAAACTAAAGATTGACCATTGAAGTAGAGACAGTAATCCTTCAGATTCTTACGAGTAAAAGACAGAACGGCTGTTTTGCATGAGAGAGCATCATCCCTCTCTCTTTTAAAAAGCAGTCAATGGCATTAAGGCCTTACTGCAAGGCTGACTGGATGAGGCCTGCAGTTTTTCCAGAAACCCAAGTGCAGACATCGGCATATAACGAACTGTGTATGCCAGAAGGGAGCTTTTGCGGAAAATCCGCCCTAACGCAGTTAAAAAGAAAAGGGCTTAGCACATTGGCCTGCGGCACTCCATGCATGAGGCTATGCTCCGCGCTTTTTCCTTCACTTGACTGCATGAATATTTTCCTTCCATCTAAAAAGTGGGAAATCCACCATAGCTATCTTCCACTCACACTGAGGTCTAGCAAACTTGAGAGGACATGAACATGACTTACATTATCGCATGCAGGCTTGATATCCAAAAATACTGCGGCGGTGATATTACCTCTGCTACGCTCATGTTCTACGCTTGTTACTTGGTCCATAACTGCATCCATAGCGCATCTACGTCTACGAAATCCTGCCATGAACTCAGAAAACACTCATCTTTCATCGCACCCCCACTGAATCCTGGCGTCTATCAGGTTCTCTATCACTATGCATAAGCAGCTCGTCAGGGTCACTGGGCGAAAGGAGTCGAGAAGTAAAGGGGATTTATAGGGCTTTTAAATGGGAACGACACGCGCAATCTTCCATGACCGGGGAGCAAATTCATTGGCTTACACATTGTTAAATATTGCTAAAAGTACTGCAGTGCACTTGAGCAAAAGAGTTTGAAGCATTCCATAAGAAATGGCATCAGGCCCAGCTTCAGTCTTTGGACAGCACAACGCAAGAGCGCCTTTAAGTTCAACGATTATGAATACAGAATCCAAATAGGGATGTTGCGCATCGAAGTAAGCACTAACTTTTTCCTGCGCATATGCAGCTGAGCTTCCAGCGCCACTTCACCGCTCCTCCTGACGGGTTTACGACACCCCTCCCCCCCCCCCCCTCTTTCCGTTTGTAGAGTGCGAAAGCACTACTCCGGTGGGTCAACCCCGAGCAAGATCTTTCGATGTTTCTATGCTGGCGGTGTTTGTGAATTTCTGCCAAGTGAATTAAATGAATAAAGCGATCAAAGAAATATCCGTGACTGCGATTCGAACCCGCGGCGCGAACACATAAGCTTCTTTTCTTAGCGGTTTAAAAACACGGACACTATACATATACGACAAACACACGAGATGATGTGCAATGCGCAGCACGAGAGTGTGTTGGAGTTTAACACGAGGTATCTTCGGCTACTGCCAACATATCGATCATTGCGTGTTTGTCGTAGATGCAGTGTCTGTGTTTTAAAACGCTAAGAAATTGATTACAGCAAGCAAATACCAACGAACCCGACTTAATATAAGAACTAATATCAGCATCGCTGGCCACTGCACGAGAGCACTAGGCTATCACCGCAGCCGAACACACCTCGTGTTAAACTGCAACACACTCTCGTGCTGCGCATTGCACAGCAACTTCCTCGTCAGATACTACTAAGAAACTAATATTCGAGCTTTGAGCTAAGGGACAGATGTGCGCTGCATGCGTTGGCGTGGACTACGTTGTGGCAGAAGCACGGTACTAGATGAATACGCGTTGGCATTGACAACATTGTTGCAGAAACGCGGCTCTGGAGCTTAGGCCGCCGGCGTACATTACGTAAATTGGCACTGAAATTGAAAAAGTTAAAGACGTCCACAAGCGCCAACCTGGATCAGGGGTTACCTCAATCGCGCTTTAGGGTACGTGGCGGTGGCGTCCTCCTGCAAAATGCTGCGCTTTCGTGCAATATATCGTGCTCAGCAATGCCAACACAAGTACAGGGCAACTGCAGTTCTATTATCAATTTCTTGTTTCTTAGCCAGGGGTTTCCTGATACTCTTGTTTGTGTGAGGAAGGATTGTCTGATCACCACATGGTCAGCTTAACCCTGAGTTGAGTTGAGTTGAGTGGTTGTAAACTACCGGTGGGATTAGCCTTGCAGTTGCTGCCGGAAATTGCTCAACCGTAGCGACACTTAAACAGAAACCACAGAAACACTGTCCGCAAAAACCCAAATAGACACTCCTGAGGTCACCATGTGGAGGCCAAATCCGTGTCCTGCAGGTAAAGTAGAAGAAGGCGAGAAGCATCCCTTCTACTCGACTGGCTCCCGCGCGGGAAAACAATGTCCTGAAGAGAACTGTGAGGAACTCCTGCCTTCTTGAGGGATCCAAATAACACAGCCCGTTCCGCGTTGTACAAAGTACAGCACTAGAGGTAATGTTCTATGTCACCACACACACCACACGTTGAACACAATGGTGACAACGCTAGGCCAGTCTTATACATCCACGCCGGCGTACGAGCATAATCCGTGCGAATGCGGTGCAGCAAAGTGGCTTGGTACCTTTTGAGACCCTTGGTCACACATGGCTGATGAGGAGAGCTCCACAAAGAAGTGAAGTGGCACAACACCACATCTCTGAACATTTGCTTGACTTCATGAGGGACTCTATGTACTGGAATCCCGGAGAGAGCTGTATGGGCGAGGTTGTCTGCTATCTCGTTGCCTAAGACACCTATGTGCGAGGGCACCCATTGAAAACGTATAGAGCAGCCTTTGCTATGTAGAATCTGCACCAAACGTAGGGATCTAAGACTCAAGGCTTCAGTGGGGAACCCGTACTCTAACCTTTGAAGGGCAGATTTGAATCCGTAATTATGACAGTAGGTTGAGGCGTACAACACCGTAGCTTCTTTAGAGCTGCCTCAATAGCAACGCTTTCGGCCATTGTGGAGGACACGACTTTAGTAAAACGAACAGACCAATCATACTTCAAAGACGGAATATGAAAAGCAGCTGCACTAGATCCTCTGACCTTGTCCACAGAGCCGTCTGTAAAAAATTTGAAGATGACTGGCATATTCGGTCTCAAGATGTTCCAGTACGAGCGAACGCATTGCCGCTAAAGGAGAATTCCGCTTATCGCGAACGTGGGGAATTGTCAAGGAACAATCGAGGCTCGGAAAGGACCAAGGTGGCTTCAACGTCTTAGGTCGATCTCGAAGGTCGAGACCCAGAGAACGAAGAGTATTGAAAGCCAAGTACGCCCGGGACTCAGATCTCTTTCGAAGGCGCTGTAGAAGCGCTCTCCCGGCAACAGTCTCTCTGAGGCGGCCAATTTGCAGCAAAAGTCTTTGTGAAGCGGCTAGCCGAAGAGGTTTCGATTGAGACTCATACAGTACTGCATTGTTTGGAGCAGCCTGCGGAACGCCGAGAGCCCTCCTTAGTCCCATTCTGTGCAAAACCTCAAGGCGTTCCAGCTGCGACACCGAGGGGGAAATTAAAGGGAGCTGGTACATTATGCGACTTGTCACCAGGGCATCGTGAAGCCCTGCCCCTTGTACAGATGATAGAAAACTATTCCTCACTGCTTAGTTAAAAAGATTATTCTCACCCCGAATACGTGTCTATTATAGAGTATATGAAAAACTGTCTTGTCGAATTTAACAGCGCTGATGTCTGTTCCCTTTGGAACCGGTTCAAGGTAATGTGCCACTACTGCATAAACAAATTCATACCTACAAAAAAGAAAAAGTTCACAAGCGTACACCTTGGATGACACGCGATGTTATTCATAATAAGCGTAAAATAAAAAGGTTAAAGAAGAGACATGAGAATCAAAACAAAATAAGAGAAGAGCAGATCTCTCTTGAACAAAAGGTGTACGCAGCAAAAGAGTACTATTACAATACTTCCCTGCCTAACTTTATCAAAAATGACTCTGAGAAATTTTGGAAGCATATGAAAGAAAAAAAGAAGCCAATTTCACAAATAAAAATTGATGACACCCCGATAGCTTCGGATGAAGACAAAACACAGCATTTTATTGAGTATTTTCAAAGCGTATTTTCAGTATCAAATGTTTGCATGACGAATTTTCTAGAAAGACCGGTATATCTGTTGTCGATTATATTTCTCATGCTGGAATTGTCAATATGCTAGTAAACCTGAAAGCAAAACTTCTTGTGGCCCTGAAGAAATCCCAAATGTCTTTCTCAAAATGATACCCTGTACTTATCGCCAGATTTCTTGTGCAAAATTTTTTCTGTGTCCCTCTTGAGGGGACAGCTGCCGGATGACTGGAAGGTGGCCCGCGTTGTTTCTATATTCAAAAAGGGGATCGCTGAGAATTACAAAATTGTCGCCCTATTTCTTTGACCTCACATTGCTGCAAACGCTTGGAGCACATTGTGGCCAACTGTATCAGGGAATTCCTGGCTGCAAACAATGTGCTCATGGAGTTCCAACATGGCTTCAGGAAGGGTTATTCCACTATAACACAGTTGGTATCAGTGATTCATTCTTTTGTTTTATTCCTTGACAATAATAGCCAAATGGATGTAATATTTTTAGACTTCACTAAAGCGTTCGATAAGGTTCCTCACGACAAATTAATAAATAAACTTAAAATTATTGGCATACCTGATATTTTTGTAAAGTGGATTATTGCGTACCTGACCAAACGGACTCAGTACGTCACAATAGGTGAGCATAGCTCGGCCACGCTTCTAGTCACGACAAGGGTACCGCAAGGTAGGGTTTTGGGCCCCTGCTCTTCTTACTGTACATTAATGACACCGTTAATGTCATATCTCCGGGTGTGCAAATTACGCTTTTTGCCGATGATTGTGCACAGTATAACGATATAACCTGTCCACATGACTAGACTTGAAAGAGACCTAAACAACATATTGAAGTGGTGCAGTGAATGGGGGATGCTTCTCAACGCTGAAAAATTGGTATATCTTCGTGTCACTCGTAAAAAAAAACACATGTTTTCGTATACATTACGCCCTTCTCAAATACGCGAAGTTATCAACTGCAAATATTTGGGTGTTACCTTGACAACAAAATTGCCGTGGAACACGCATATTAATAATATTTCTTCTTCCGCTTTCCGCAAACTGTGCTTTTTTGAGACACAAACTAAAAAACGCCCCTACAAATTTGAAATTACTCTGTGACTTTTCATTTGTTCGACGAAAGTTCGAGTATGCACGTATTTCATGGGATCCTCACACTAAATCAAATATCAGTCACCTTGAAAGAATTCAAAGACAGTTAGGTTTATATTTAATAAATTTGCATGGACTCACTCTCCCTCTAAAATTACGGCAGACAATTGTATACCTACCCTTGAATCACGTTGAAAGCAGTTGAGACTTGAATTCCTTTCCCTCCTTCTTAACAATAAACTTCAAATGAATAAATCACCTTATATAAAGCCTGCATTAACGCGCCACACAAGACATCATCATCCTGACTCACTCGCACCCTATTATGCTCGAACTGATACGTTTAAATTTTCCTTTTCTCCTCGGACAATATCGGACTGGAACCATGGTTTACTGGCTACAGTGTGACTAGTAATTGTATAAATGTGTATGTGTCTGTTCCTGTATTGTTCATTATTATTTGTATATATTCTAATGCACCTCCGCTTCGACCCAAAGGTCTGCAGTATGTAAAAAAAAATAAATAAATAAACCGCCAGTAATTTTATTTTTTTACCATTATTGGCTCTCCCTTCTCTCCACTTATAATTGACAACTTTCCCCCGTTTGCTGGTCGCCTTGCCCCGCAGTTTGCTTTCGTTCTCCCAGATTTTTTTTCGCTCTGTGTGTCTAGGCTTTTTTCCTTAGTGTGTCCCGCATAGAGAACGTATTAAAAAGCGGCTGGCTTTCTGCAGAATAGTTTGACATGCGTGAGGGTCTCACGACCCATTTTGTTGTTTTTTTTGGTGCGTTTGTAATTTTCTGCCCTTATATTCTCGGATGCCCTTCAGTTTGTTACTTTTATGTTTATTCTTCCTTCTACATTTGTATTCTTTGGTGTTTCTTTTGCTCTGCCACTTTGAACTAAACGTTCGGCAGACAGCCAAGGCAGAAAGCCAGGACGCCGGCGAGGAATCGGAAATTGCTTCAGCTGGAAGCGGAAATGACCAAGCCGCATCCTTTTGACTCCCAGCTCCGACACAGGGTGGCACCACCATCTCGAAAGCTTTAATGCTAACGCATTTAAACGGTGGGTTATCGCAGTGTCCGCTGCGCCAACTGGCTGCGACGCAATTCTGTCGCAGCCTTGTAGACGCTGCTCCTGTCTTGTTTGTTCAAGTTCCGGTGTTGTCTATCAATCTCTATATCGCTCCAACTAGCCCAAACCGCCATCCTCTCGCTGCCGCGTTTGGGGGATTTCCCAGTAAATGCACACACACGATTCCTCCTGTGTTGTGTTACGCAACAGCTCTCTTTCTGACTCATTTATCTGACAGTTGACCATTGTTCGACACCTCTTTTAATGCGAGAGCCAGCCACATGCACCGCCGTCCAGCTATCACCTATAACGGCACAAAGTTAAGAGACCAACAGAAGAAAATAGAATGAGAAAGAATTCAGGAAGAGGGAACAAAATTTAGCGTTTTTGTCTTGGATTATTATTCTTAATTCACCGTTCACTGTTTACCAAAAAAATTAGCGGAGCTAAGCCGGGTTGTGACACCAAAAAGGAAATGATCAAAATTGAATACTTCTTTTGTTTCAGTCACTGTGCAAAGAATAAGAAGCCTGAATTTTTTGACCCACAATTTTTGCTGAAAATTTTGCCTGCTTTTTATAACTTATCTGGTCCAAGCAAGAGCTCATTTTGCTGGCTTCTAGCCACAGAGCCTCGATACTGTCGTGTGAGGTTCTCTAAAGTTAAATTAGATGGCCCTGGTGCGTCTTTCTTGGGCCATTCCGGTGCTGCGCAGCAGAACTCCGCTAAGCGGCGTGAGCAGTCGGATGCCACCATGTCTATCCGTAGCGACGACTCAAGCAATGAAGTGACGTTGTTCAGTCCCCACAAAAGTTAGAGGTTGCGCGGCCGTATGTGTTCAAGTAAATGACACAAGCCAACATGTGGTAAAAGCAAAAACGTTTATTATTTATTAATGACGAAGATTAGGTAAAAACAGCTTGTTAAACAGACACAGCACGAAACTTCCAGCAAAAGCTCGGTACTTAATATGCCGAGGATATTAAAAATATTGCCACTCAATCGTGCTATAATTTTCCGCTTAATTCCTATTATTTTCTCTTCGGGAGAACTTTTCGACAATGGTACAATAAACTCTCAGCCCCTAAAGGGGAACTGAAAAAAAATAGCATGCCTGTAGTAGTATCAAAGACGGCACCGCATGCTGGTATGGCTCTCATTAAAGCACGCGCCTTTTCCAAGCGAAAAACGGTTCTCCTTGCGACAGTCTTTTGTCGTGTCATCTTCCGTGGTTCGTATGACCCAGTCTTCAGTGCCTTCAGTGCTGGTGTTGTCGTACAGCGCTTTGTTCGCCGTACAGCTCGCCTGCGCGGCATAAACGCCACGCATAAACACGCATAAACACGCATAAACACCAGCTTGTCCAGCCTGCCCACCGGTGCCTCGCAGGCGATGAACAGAAGAAGCTGAGGATGTAGCTCCAGACGAATACGGAGAAGCAATCCGACACCTGGTGGCAAGGGAACAGTAATCGAGTGTGGAAATTAGAGCTGACGCTTGTAATTATGATGCGAATTATTGCACGGCCATAAAGTTGACGCCTTCAACAAAACTTTAGGTTAGGCGAAATCGAGCTGTGCCTGCGTGCACGAAGCTTTCTCTTGTTCAACGTACTGGCCACCTTCTTCATTTTTAGTTCTTGCGAACGCGAAAAATTGTTACTAAGAACAGAGATAAGGCGATCGCTTTCACCTGTCTCCGACACGTAGCATAAATCACAACTCTTAGTGGGCGTAGCATGAAGTCCCCTTACTTCAAAGCAAAGACCGCGTTAAATAAGACAGTTGAGAAACGAAGAAAGGAAGACGTTAAATAGGAAGGGTGTACAAACCAAGGCCATCACGTTTCAGCTGGGCAAGCTTTCTCTATTTCATTCTGTTTAGAAGCAACTTCAACTGCATGTTATTTAAGCATTCTATGCAATGCATAAAGTGGCAGGTAAAATGAAGTCAGGCTGGTCGTCTAAAAAGACATAACAGTAATACGGGATGGTAAAGACAGACAAAAAGTGTTTACACAAAAAATATAAAGATGCTACCTTGAGAACTTTGGAGTTCCTCAAACGCAGGCGCTTTCTGCAAAGAGTTCACGCTGAAGGCGCATTCATTAGACACTTTTAGTTGGGGCGTACGCAGTAAGCTTGCGTACGCATCTCTTACTGCGTTGCGTACGCTATGAATAGTGTAAACACGACACTTTCAGTTGGCCGTGCCGTAGCGTCCCTCAGGCGACCGCGTAAACAGTAGCGCCATCTAGTCACAAGACGTCAAGCACATCAATGCTCGGTTGATGAAATTTTCATCCGTGATTTCTGATAACTAAAGAGAGTGCATTGCGAGCGTTTTTTTGTGCCAAGAAGAAAAACTATGTAAACCGAAGCAAATGTAAGAAATGACTGAAAGCTAGAAAACTGCTTTGCCAGTGGTTGTTGCTACGAGGAAAACACACCGCATTTAGTTAGGCCTAGGAGCTTGAAAATCGCCAAATTATCTGAAAACATGGGCTAGTTATAGCTTATACCCGTACGTGTGGTCAAGAGTAGCCGAAATAAAAGCGAACCGCTACCATTTGAGCGAGCTATTGCGTAAGAGAATCCAGCGGCGATGTGTATTTATTCCGAAGCGGGCGAGCTGGGCGCCGCCATCTTGTCAACGCAGCACGTAGCGCCCCACGTTGCGTACGCTACGCTTTGCTTTACAGCGGGCGGGCGTCCGCAACGCGCGGCTAGATACGTTGAGTTCTGCGCATGCGCATTTGTTACCCGCAGTGTCGTTGCGTACGCAAGCTCACTGTGTACGTCCAACTAAAAGTTCTATTCAGGCAAACTAAAGTGACAGTTCTTGCGGGTGGGGAAGGGAGGGACGCAGGCGTTTCCAAGAACAGCCCACATCGTGGGATCCCTTCCATCGGAGGTATGCTCTGATTTCTTGCAATCGTAAAACATTATCTCATTAAATTGGAAATGAGGATGTGGGTGTCTTCACCATGCCGGACGTGCACTAGAAAATCTAAGTCTGTCGTGAGCAGAAATCAAGTTTTCTTCTTTTACTTTTGACAGCGGGAAAAAAAAACGTTATAGAAGCCTCGCATTGTCTGCGATACATGACCGATGGCCAGGCCTATCAATGTGTCACATTTGAAAACGTGATATATCGTGCTTGAGAAAATGCAGCCATGGAGCTCTTAAATTTCAACACGGAGGCTTGGTATTTATATAATCCGGATTCCAATTCAACACAGCATTCACTATGTTGCGAGATGTACAAAATGTCTTGCTGATTATACCTGTTCGCACGTTTTAATCCTGACAAACGCATCGCAATTTTGATTGCTTGAAGTGGCGTCCTGCTTAGTTTTTTTCGGGAGTGCATGGGAAGGGGAAGCGCTGTGTATTGTGCTTGCGCTATGTGAGTGGCGATTTATAAAAAGGGTTTTCCTAGACGACGTTTGAAGCATTTCATCTCAGGGATCAGTTATTCACGTGCACACATCGACAAATAAAATCTATTTCGCGCCTTCGAAAACGTCGACCTTATCCAGTCTGATTTTTTTAGGCACAGAAATCACACCTCCAAATGGCGGCACAAAAACCGATTCGTCATCATGATTATCTCGGGTTATTTCTGCGGCAGAACACAGGCCTCTCTCATTCACCTCTAATTAGCCGGGCCTGTGCTAGCTGCGGCCACGATACCTCAGCAAACCTCCTGATCTCATCTCCTTATCTGAGCCTCTTCCGCTCTTGGGTGTTTGAAACATAGTCGGAGACGAGGCGCATTAAAAGCCGAATTCTCAAAGCAATAAGAAATTAAGAACCGTCTACACCGGCCTGTGCTCTTCACTGCTGCATTCGCCACTGAACACGTTGTCTTTCCAATTATAAGTGTCATCCTAAGTATTGGCATCATGTGGCCACCGCGGTGGCTCAGTGGTTATTGCATTCGGCTGCTGTCCCGAAATATGCGGGTTCGATACCGGCGGTAGCGGTCGAATTCCGATGGAGGCGATATTCTAGAGGCCAGTGTACTGTGCGATGTCAGTGCAATTTAAAGAACCCCAGGTGGTCGAAATTTCAGGAGCCCTTCACTACGGCGTCCCTCATAGCCGGAGTTGCTTTGGGACGTTAAACCATCAAAAACCATAAACCTATTGGTATCATGCCTCGCTGCTCAAAATGGCCCTCTTATTCCCCACGCTGCAAATACTTCCGTGAGTGTAAACATCTTCCCGCCAATATTTACCGTCTTGTCCCCGCACCGCCATGACTCCATCTCTATGAAAATATTTACTTGCGTCTTAGCGAAATGTATGCTTGCATTTATATCTTAGCTGAGCCCTCCCCGCTCATTCTTCATGCCACACTCTGCCGCAAGCTTTAAAGTCTCTATTTTCATTTTTTTTCTGTTCTTTTCTCTTTTTTGTTTTCATTTTTTTTAGTTTGAATTCTGCTCCGCACCTCTTGCTATCATTTCTAAGTGGCCCTTAGCTCCCGCACTGCCCCCCTCCCCTTTTTTTGTCTGCTTTCTCCTTGTTTTATTTTTATTTCATTTATTCTGCAATTCTTTGACACAAAACAAATATTTCTATGCCTTTTCTTCCTCTCTTAGTTTGTGTCGTTGTCTCTCTCTCTCCCTATTTTCACTCCCCAGTATTTAATTTTCCAGTGATATTCGATTTTTTATCGCATCTTTTTCTTTAGGTCAACCACTCTAATCCTCTTTACCGTACAGCCTGTCTCAGCCCCCATGCCCTGGACGACAAGTACTGTTTTCAAGTTCGCGTTACCTCTCACAGCTCTTCTCACATTACACCCTCCTCTCCCTCACCGTCTGCTTCTTCCTCGGAGCGAAGGCTTTTAACACCTGCTAATGGTGAACGCATTGCCCAGACGATGACAAGTTCTCTTGTCGAAACTTTGGCTAAGGAGTCTGAGGCTCCACCTCAACCCATGTTCACTTTGTTTTCTGGGGACAAGAATCTCACCTTACTGCCTCTGTCTATCGTGGACCCTCCTGGGTTGCGAGCTCT
The DNA here is from genome assembly GCF_052857255.1 of Amblyomma americanum. Lineage (NCBI taxonomy): Eukaryota > Metazoa > Arthropoda > Arachnida > Ixodida > Ixodidae > Amblyomma > Amblyomma americanum. The sequence continues at coordinate 322,053 of NW_027526568.1, read as the reverse complement.
GTCCTCTGTGATGTGTAAACGGCTGAAAAAGTGCTTGCGATCCCCGCAATATCTTTTTGTATACGTAAGACAAGACTTCCTTTAACAAAAGTTGTCGTTGCAAGGTCCCCAGTTGATGAAACAGCACAAAAACGCTTCTGGCAGTTACTAGGCGCTTCATATTTATCGTACTTAGAAGAAATGTTTTGTTACAAAATAATGGTGTCCTTAGTCCACGCTAGGTTTGCAAAAGATGTGAAGCCCAACCCATTACGCATCATTAGTCAATGGCGGTGTGTTTGTCTTGTTAAAATTTTCCTGTTTTTTTTTTTTCTGGCACTGATAGCTCAATGTTCTTTGAGTGGTGCCGGTTGATTTCGCTACTGTCTGGGTTGAAGTGACTTTACGCAAGCTTATTTTATCGAGAGGCTTTCTTTTTGTTACAAAAAAAAGCCTCTCGATAAAATAAGCTTGCGTAAAGCTTTCTTTTTGTTAAACAATTTGGCTCTTTCGACGAGCTGCATCCACTGCAGAGGTTTCTTTGCCTGCAAGCTTCTCGAAAGCTCATGTACTTTGGCGCGATGTAGCCAAAATTATTTGGGCCGCAGCGCCGAGGGTAACCGCAATTTCTAAATTCTAAAAACTTATATTTATATTATTTACTGTTGGCTATACGCCTCTCAATAATTAAGGAGCCCAACAGAAATTGTTAACTACTAAATATTAGTCAAAAATTCTGATAGCACATTTTAGCTGGGTTCTGATGTACTACACCGCTGACAATTCTATGCCGAGAAAGCGCTCTTGCAACTCAAAAAGACTGTTTTTAAAAGTTTTGTAATGTCCTAGGTGTGTAAGAGGTGGTTGCGGCTTAGCAGAACCTAGGTCGCTTTGCAACGTCTAACAAAGGTTCAGGCCAAGCGTTCGGGCTGCGAGCGAGCTGCACACCTCCGGATGGTCTTCTTCTTTCGCACAAACAGTTAACTACAGTGAACGAGCGTGGCGGCTACGCTACATGTGAAACACCCTGTAAAAGCGCCATGGGTTGATTAGGTCAACAGCGGAACGTCGCTATTTATTATTTTATCACATGCCCTTGCCATCGAGATCACAAGTCCTATACGATGAGTCCTCACTACGCAGCGCTTTATATAACATAATGTAAGCGACTAGCAATTGACTGACCCCATCTATCAAGATCTTGCCTCGTTTTTATGCACAAAATGGAAATGTTGCCGACAATTTTCCGCGTTGCTTTTATATCATACATGCCATCTTCGTGATGTGACGGCGCGGAAGCACTCGCAGTTCAGGGCTTATTCGAAGGCAATCTTTCTTCGTGTGCGAATTGTGATCTAACTGCGTAGCCTGGAGGGGGTAGTGGCTGCGCAGACTTTACGATACAAGGCCAGGGGGTGTCAGAGTGTTTGATAGCTGCGTGCGCGGGAGACGCCGCCGGCACGGACGAAACGATCTCGTAGAACGACACCCATGTAGCTCTCACTGCAAAACATCGCACTCAGGAATGGAAAGCAATAAAAAAGAACGCGGCTGTCACATACCGTTCGCCTTTTTTGCCCAATATACCTCTGTTCGTTCCCGTTACGTAGAAATTTTTTGTACCACCATTGTGTAACAGCGCAGCACTGCACGTGGGTACTTCAGCACTGCCAACACCACGCCGACTCTGCTACCCGACACCCTATGACTGGTTACTGCGCCCGGCTTCCCGAACAATCTCATTAAGACTAGACCTTACCATGATGCTAATGCGAATGTAGCGGCCTAAACGTTACGCACATGGCTTTTCACCTAAAACTTTAGATATATTTTTTTTTAAATCCGGCTTCTTGAGTTAACAAAGCGCTTTTTTCGGCATAGTATTTTCAGCGGTGCAGTGCATCAGAATAGAGCTAAGACGTGCTAACAGGTTGGTTAACGAATACTGAATACTTAACTTTTTTACTATTACTGTTGGGGTCCTTAAGTATTGAGAGGCATGTAACACACTGCAAGTAATATCCATATCAGTTTTTTAGAAGTTCTAAAACGCGGTTACTTTCGGCGTTGTGGCTCAAGAAATTTTGGTGACATTGCACCAAAATACATGCTCTTTCGAGTAGCTTTCAGGCAAATCCACCTCTCCAGTGCATGCAACTCATCGAAATCGCCAAAATTTAGAGCGCCACTGCGCCGAAGGTAACCGCGTTTTCGAAATTCTAGAAACTTATGTGGATATTACTTACAATGGGCTACACGCCTGGTAATAATTAAGGAGCCTAACAGTAATAGTTAAAATGTCAACTATTCAATATTAGTTTACTAGCTTGCTATTTAGCGCGTCTTATCTGTATTGTGATGTACTACATCGCTGAAAATGATGCACCGAAAAAAGCGCTCGTCTAACTCAAAAAGCCTATTTTTAAAAATCGTTTAAAGAATTGGGCGAAACAACTGGTATACACGAGGCTCCTACCCAGACTTACTAAACGCTCCGACTCGCATCAGTATTTCACTCCCTTAAGCTGTGGCTGAGAGTCTCATTACAACTAGTGTAAACGTCCTGGCACTGTCTTTTTCGTTTTCGTATAGTCTTTGATTTTCACAGTAAATTTAAACCGGTTTCCTTCTGTACCCTTGCCTACCGCCTTGTCTGTGCCTAAGTCTATAGTACCATTTATGATCCTTCTTTAACTTACATAATCATTGGCTAAATGAAGGCTTCCCAATTCCACCGAATGCGGAAAATTGCAGGAGCCTCGTGCAAACCTGGAAAGAAATTGGAAGCTCGTAATTACATTCCGGAGTCTCTTTTCTGCGCCGATGTTAAGCTGCTGCGCTGTTCTGTGCGAAGCGCATTTGCTTTCCGCCAGACATGTTACAATATAAAGATGTTGCTCCCCCATGACGTCTGTCAGCAATAAATGTAGTTATTTTTACAACCAAGACTTCCGAGGAAGTCTTCCTAAAAACCGAAATACTTTTGCTTTGGCGTTCTCGCCATGTTTTTATCCCTCCTCTTCCAACACGGCATGGACTTACGGTACTAGGAGAGGCAGTAAAAGGTGTCGGAATTCCCTTTTCTTTGCTTCGAGTGATTTCTGCCAGAAGGTAGGGTGCAAGATTTGAAGAATGTGGCTGAAGGTGTTCGATATGGGTGGTCTTACGTTGTGGCAATTCCATACAGGGTACGTATTTTATGGGTAGTCTCCGCAACGGGGGTAGGAAGGGCATCCCGGCATCCCTTGCATACCGGGTGTTTCACCTAAGATGTGCAATTTTTCAAAAATAGGCTCTTTGGGTTAGAAGAGCGATTTTTCGGCGTGGTATTGCCAGCGGTGTAGCGCATCAGAATACAGGTAAGACATGTTAACTAGCAGGCTGGTTAGCTAATAATGAATAATGAACTTATAGCTCTTACTGCTACCCTATTTATTGAGAGGTGTGTAGCCCACCGTAAGCAATACCGATAGAATATCTTAGAATTTCAAAGCAGCACTTACCGCCGGCACTGTGCCCAAAAAAGTTTCTCTATTTTTGACGAGTTACGTGCAATGGAGAGGTTTCTTTGCCTGCAATGTTTTCAAAAGCACATACATTTTGGTGCGGTGAGGGCCAATTGCGAAAACCGGCTACACTTAGCGCTGTGGCTTAATAAAATCTGGCTCTTTGGCGAGCTATTCGAAACGCAGTTGTGCACCACGGAGAGCAATGCCTTCAAGTACACGTCAATCCATGGGGTACGTGTCATGGAATTTCGTACGGTGGTAGGTGTTGCCGTGCGCGCGCCGCTGCCTAACTGTTCTTTAATGGTGCGCTCGACAGACAGAATTTGTTGAGTCACAGCGCCGAGAGTAATCGCGTTTTTGAAATTCTAAAAACTGCTATAGCTATTACTTAATTCCAGGTACACATATCTCATACAACCAATCGCTTAACTGTAGCAGTCAAAAGGAAACTATCTTTATTTAGTAAACCAGCCTAACACGAGCTTAACGATTCCCATGATTCACGCGTTTTTTCTTTCGCAACTTGTTTTGGTTTGGTGCAGTACATATCTTTGCCCCTCAGAAAGTCTATTTTGAAAAATCGAGCAGGGGCATCACTGAGCATCCTGCATAGGTTTCATGGTCAGAATAATAGAGCGATGGTATATCAACCCCTCTTCTTTTATATCCTCTTCGCCCTTTTGATTCGCTGTAGCTACGTCACGCCACTTCCACTGCCGCGAGGTGCCGGTGGGAGCTGCGGACAAGAATGCTTGAACGTGCAACAACTTCTGAGTTGTACTTCGCTGCGTGTCTCCCAAACGCATTCACACTTTTAACTCGTCAGGGTGCAAGGATTAGTTGCGGCTACCTCTGCAACCACCACTTTATAAAACAATGTTGTCCTGGTGAGCACCACAGGGGACGAACTACAGGAAACGGTTGATTGCATGATACTGCTAACACTATGGTTTTAAAATTAGAAATGTAGATATGACTTTCAGTAAAAAAGGCGTGTTTCAATCAATGAATCAAGAGGCATAAAAACCACGGTTATTATGAACAGTCGGACAAAACAAGAACAATATGCGACAGCTAATAAGGTGCGCGAAGTAGCAAACGAGTACATGCATCTAGGCCAAGTTATGATGGCTGGTCCAGTTCGGGAGAAATAAATTAGCCGGCGAGCAAGAATCGTGTACTGCAGATAAGGCTTTTACAAGCAAATGATGAAAACCTGATTACCAATTTCTCTGGAAAAGAAAGAACGCAAGAGATGTATCTTCTCAATTGTTCAAACATGTGGCCGAAACAATGAGGCTGGTTAGTTAGGTGCAGCTATTTATGTCGCTTCTGCGCACGTTAGGAAGTGGAAGCTGTGGGAGTTTTGTAATCGCTACCTCCACAAGGGATTTTCTCCGGGGCTACTGGCACTGCAACTCCATCCTGGAGGAAGACGAAAAGTCTGAGAGAGTTTCTCACCTCGAGCACCTGGCGATATCCGAGAGACATGTTCCTGTAATTTTTAAACCCCAGTTCTTGATCCCCTTTCTACGCGTACTTCCACGACGTTGATAATTGCCATTAAATGCTTTTTTGCTTTTCCTTGTTTTATTTTTCATATTTCTGTGGCGTTGTACAAGGCACTCATCACTTACCGGCGCACGGTAAGTCCAGATTGAATATTTCGATATTTGGTCGTCTTACTCATTCTTTATCACAAAAAAAGAGTGTCTTCAAACGAGCTGCTTCAAACAACTATATGGTCTGGACAAAAAAAAACGAATCTGGACAACGGGATCGCGTGCGACGTCCCATAATTGCATCGAATTCTGTAGATCAAAGAATGTGGCTCAAGGCTAATAGCAAGCTTATACTTACAGCGCTGGGAATGTAAAAAAAAATAATGCAGTTTTACAAACAAACAGGGAATAGTGAAACATAAAATGGTTGGCTTAAATTTTGGGGGTTTAACGTCCCAAAGCGACTCAGGCTATGAGGGACGCCGTAGGGATGGGCTCCGATAATTTAGACCACCTGAGGTTCTTTAACGTGCACTGACATTGCGCAGTATACGGGACCTCTAGAAAATTTCACCTCCGTCGAAATTCGGCCGCCGCGGCCTAGATCGCATCCGCGGCTTCCGGGCCTGCTGCCGAGTTCTATAATTATTGAGCCACTGCGGCGGTAAGAAAATCAAAATCACATTGTACTTTGTGTTCATGGTGCATCCCCGAACACAGAGTCATTCTACTGTCCCTGCCTTGCACTTTATACGTCGATTTAGCATCTCAAGAATTATCAGGATTATTTCAGAACCACTCACCAGCGTATAATGAGGATAGAAGATGCGTTCTCTGACATGACTCCGTGTCAGGATGAAGAAGGGATAGTGGATGAGGTACACCCCAAAGGAAAGCCGGGCCAGTGGTGCGAACGCGTTCCAAAAAAGGAACTGGCTCAAAAATCCTGCGAGGAAGTTATCAAGAAAATTAAAGTAGTGAACGCAGGATGCAATGAACAAGCACTAGAATATTGGTCTTTCGCAGTAAAAGGTACTAAGTTCGACGTAAATGTTTGTTCTGTAAAAAAATCAGGAGGTTTTGTTTCATATTGCCTGGAATTCAAGTGAAATCTGCAGCAGGAGTGACCGAATCGGAGACGGAATGCACAGAACTGATCGCAAGTCATAACGCTTTGCAGATTGGAGGCGCTAAGCGTATAGCACGCCGGCCTTCCACAATAGGCGAAGTGAGGCGCGAGATACGTTGAGGATACGCCTAATTAATTGCTGGCGCCTGCTGCCGCTTCCACTTAGCGCCATACAAAAGTTAGACACGGTATACGTATACGTATAGCATATTGAATTTGCCAGAAGGTGCGAGCTGTGCGTTGGAAGCATACACGTCCAGGAACTGCACCTGAGCTGCAGTTCACGAAAATACGAGAATTGTATCCCTAATTCGACTACAGGAAAGACAGGAGATAACTTATCCTTTCAGGTTCAAAGCTGGCCTGCTATGGCAGCACTTAAGGCGGCACAGACAGAAACACCATGAAAGGGAAAGCTGTGTACAATACAGGACCTGAAATTCTACCATTAATCTTGCCGAATGGATCACACTTTCGGCAAGACGCTGGTGGTATTCTCCACGTAGTAACGACCGAAGAGATACAAACTGTGAACTGAGTTTCTGCAGGTGCGGGTTAAACCTTTCCTGCGAAAACCAAAGCTTCCAGCTCTATCACAGCAGCCGTACACGTACTTCGGCTAGACAGCGATTCTACAGCATATTCAATGTACTAGGCAAAAACCATGTGGTCTGGGCAGCGCAGATATCAAACGGTACGCTTTCTTTGGAAAATCTTGAGCACAGACAAGTTGCTGAGGTCATAGTTCGAATAGCTATCGTACACGAACGTATAATCACAATTTCTAGCTCAAAGTGCTAAAGTAATTTTTACTGCTGAAAGCGCGCAAGTTGTGCGACTGTATGCGTACTATAATGAAGACATATATTGCTTCCTGTTTACAGTGAATAACATATATCAAGATTTCATGTCGTATATCAAGATTCCATGTCGTCTAGAAGACCTGAACGTGACGGACTCAGTAGCAGTAATCCCTTCTGAACTAGTGTCAAAAGCTGAGCCGAACGGTGCACAAGAATCATCGGGAGCGCTGCACTGTATCTTTGCACAGATAAGCATGTAGAAACATCGAATCCGTTACAAATTCGTCTGTGTGGTTTTTCCTAACCTCGATGTAATGTACACCGAAGCTTTCTCTTCCTGCGCGGCCTAACAACTAGCTTCCCGAAATCCTTAGTAGAATTCCACATTTTCTAGAATGAACGCAATTTCAATATTAAAAAAGATAGAATGGAAATATCTCCAATTTTCTGGACTCTGTTACAGTGCACATGTGCAGTCTGCGTCACACTTGTGTAGAGCGCTCGAGCAATTTTCACTACGCAGTCAAAAGTGAAATGAACAAGCAGTCCTTGATTTGGTGGAATATTCCTAGCACCCACCTTACTTGCAGGTCTATGTGGCTCTACTTGCGCACAAGCATTGTGTCTATAGGCTACACGCTGCGACGAGGTTTCGGCTTTAATGCAAGGGAGGGCACCGCTCTAGCGCTTGATCTGCACATGAGTGACGCAGACTCTACATAGTTCTATTTCACGACCGACAGTTTTCTAACAAATCTTCAGCTTTCATTTTTTTTATAGAGACGGTTATGTTTACCTTCTACATCAAGTGCCCGCGTGAAGTAGCCTGACCTTCGCCTGATGGAAAAATGAAATCATGTGATATAGAAATCGATGAATGAGGCTTCTACAGCGCTTGGACACGTCCAAAGCTGGAGGTCTTGATGGCATTTCTGGCGTTCTTCTGAAAATATGCGTCAACTCAGCGGCGCCTTGTTTATGTATATTATGTGAGAAATCCACTGGTCGTCTTCCCGATGAGTGGAAAGTGAGATGTGTCGTTCCAATTTATAAGTTTGGGCCACGGGAGTTAGTACCGAAGTACAGACCCTTCTCGCTCACGAGTATTGCCTGTAAAACATTGGAACATATCTCGTACACAAGCATCATGTCCAATCTTATTAAGCAAATAGAGCACTAAATCCTATTCAACAGGGTTTTCGTCATGGCGTTTCCTGTCTAACTAAGCTAGCAGAGTTTGTCCATGATATATGTGAAGTACTAGACAAGGGTAGCAGCATAGACTGTATATTCACACACTTTACAAAAGCTTTTGATATCGTTAACTAAGCTTTATTGAGTCACAGATTGCATAATCTGAAAATTAATACCAAAGTAAGAGTTTGGGTTAAGCAATATGTATATGTCTGAACACAGTACGCCACAGTAAATGGTGTTTCACTGGACATATCTGAAGTAAACTCGTGTGTTTCACAGGGTTCATGGCTGGCACCCTTTTATTTCTTATTTATATTAATAATGCATCAGCAAGCGTTACTTCATGTTTGCGGTTATTTGCCGATGATTGTACTGCATACAGCCAAGTAAAACATGTGCGTGTGGCTTCTGAGCAACAAGCTGATCTAAATAAGATATAACAGTGGTGTGAAGAATGGAAAATGAATTTGAACTTGCAGAAAACCGGTTACTTATGTTTTTCCTCAAAAAAAAGAAAATTTCGCGAAACAGCTGTATTATAAATGGGCACACATTAGAATTCCTTCAAGAATACAAATACTTCGGAGTAATTTTAACAACCAAAATATGCTGCCATCATTATGTTGATTACACAACCGCAAAAGCTTGCAAACAGCTGGGCTTCTTACGACGAAATACAAGACCATTTTTACTTCAAACCAAGGACCTCTTTTATAAAACTTACATTAGATCGATTCTTGAATATGGATGTACTTTATGGAACCCACGGACAAATTTAGATAGAAACAAGCTGGAAAGAGTCCAAAACTTAGCGGTCCGTTATGTTTCTGGCAGGTATGAGCGAGAAATCAGTATAACGAATGTGAAACAGGCACTGAAATGGAAACCGCTAGAAACACGACGTAAATAATTTAGATTGAAACTGCTCCATATTAATTTTCACAATCAAATTGGTATTCAACGCCAAAAATATGTTTTGTCAACATTTTATGGGTCTGAGCGTGTCGACCACGATCGGAAAGTTAGAGATTACAAATGCAAAACTGAGCTGTTTAAAAATTCATTCTTTCTGAAGACTGCGCTCGACTGGAATGGTGTCTCATCACTTGCAATTATTATTATAGATAATGAAACCTTTGCTGCAAATTTGTTATGATCCTTGCTTTAATTGTTGCCCATGGACATCGCATTCTATTTTCATGTACTTCTTACTCTTTATCCCCCTTTTTACCTCCTCGGCCGGTGATGCAAGTGAAGGTGAACCAGACGAGTAATACGGTCCAGAGTATGCGGTCGATGAAGGTGAAGAACATCCGCTTGGCTACGGGGATAATCTCGTCAGTGCGGTACCACTCGATCTTCATGAATATGCAGTACAGACCCAAAACAGGGAGACGCCCCACAGCGACGTCTGCACAGTGTGCACAAAAAGGAGCAGAGAGAGGGAGATCTGCTGTGATTTTGTTCTCTTCCGCGAATACTTGAAACGTTGTGAATAAACTGCACTTTAAAACTTTGACTTTACGCGCTTCAGAGACCTGATTTTTTTGCATAGATCCCGCGGACATATCTGCTGGTGCGGGATGTATGCGCTGTAGTCGATATACTGTGTTTTCAAGAGACGCGGACTCGGTTGCGGTGCGACGCACTTTCTTTGTGGGAGCAAAAAGCCAAGTGAGCGTCATCTCGGGACAGCTGCAATTCTACACGTACACAGGGAGACAGAGAGGTAGGAGCGCTACTTCCAACGAATTCAATGAGTGAAACTTACGCGCACTTCATAAACGTCCCGCAAGATACTAACCTAAGAAGTACTTGCAACTGGGCTAGTTGGTGCATATTCGTGAAAGACATAAGAGCGCAAACTGGCAACACGGACGAGGCAGGGAACAGGACGAGCGCTACACTTTCAACAGGGTTTATTCAGGGAAGAGCGTATATATAGCCTCTGACCTTATCCATGCTCTTAATCTCAATTTGACAAACATCTACTTTTCACAGATATGCCTCAAGAAACATCATTTCACTGTGCCTGATTATAACCGAGGTATCACTGATGCAATTGTCACCTCGTTTCTTGATATAAAAGGCTTCCACGAGCTCACGTTCGGTCTTATCTCGGCTTTTCGGTAGCACTTTGCATTCAGGCAGTCGGGGCTTGCAGACTATACGTTTCTCTTTCGAGCATGCTTGGCAGTGGTCTGGAAGATGGGCTCCTTTCTTATTCAAAGGATTCTTGTGTTCAGGCAGGCGCTCATTAAGACACCGGCCGGTCTGTCCAACGTACACCTTCCCGCATGTAAGCGGAAACTCGTGCGCCACTCCTTTCTTGCAGCCAACAAGTGGCGTTCGGTGTCTGATGGCGCACTCTTGCATTTCCTTTCTCCCAATACGAGAGCACATTCCGGCTAGTTTTTGCGGCGCTGAAAATACCGCGTTGACGCCGTACTTATTGGCCACCTTCTTGAGATTATGAGAGGTGTGGTGTACGTAGGGTACAACTTCCGGCCTTTCCAGCCTTTTTTCTTGAGGTCTGTTGTTTTCATTGCTGCCCTTCAGCTTTTTCAGCAAGGTCTGCGTCACGGAGAGAAACAGGGGAGCCGGGAAGCCTGCATTCTGCAACCTGGACACCTGAGATGCAAAGCTGGCGTGCATGGCATGGTGGCAGGACTTCTTTAGTGCTGACGCTATGCACTGGGAAGCGATAGCCCTCATAGCGGTCTTATACCCCTGTCACACGGGCACTCTAAAGGCACTTTGAACTAATGCTCCGTTAAGCTCCCAAAGGAGCACTGCTTCAAGGGAGTTCGTCCGTGCTACACGGTCGCGGAACGACCTTCGCAATAAGTTTTTAGCGCCCTCATCGGCGAAAAGCGTTATTAAAATTGCAATCCTCACTGCACATGTAAATACAGAAATGTCATTTTTTTATTAAATTAGTTTTATAAACGTATTATGTTAAAGCAACGCAATTTTAATTGCAATAATGACATGATTTTCCAAGTACAGAGCATAACATCACAGTGCTGGCCACACTGAGCCGTGGCTACCGTGGCGCTCGTATATCTGGAACGAGAGTATGGCGTGGTGAGACTGCCACAAAACAAATGATCTTATATTTTAAAACACCACTAATCTCATGAAGTGAATTTATAAAATGAAAATTGAACGTTTCTTTTCTCAATTTAATTATGCTGTTAACTTGCTGGGAGAGAGAGTACTCCCTTGAAGCCTCAAAGGACGAACTTGAGCTGCCTTGTTTCGAAGCTCCTTTGAGCTAGGTGTCCTTTGGCAGCGCGCGTTCGTCCTTAGAGTAATGGAGCATTAGTTCAAAGTACCTTTACAGTGTCCGTGTGACAGGGGTATTAGGATGGTTTGAATGAAATGGCAACAAACCTTTCTTGGCGCGTGGACAGTATCGCCAGCAAACATGTGAAGGGTGAAAGGTTAGGGTGAGGTCTAAAAACTGTAATTGGTTTTTACTGCTAGGCAGTTCGTGAGTGATGGTGAAGCCCATGCTGTTTCGACCAAACGTACCTAAAACATCAGCTACTGGTTCGTCAAAACTAAAATCGCTATCTGCCAACAAGACCGGGTAATCGTCTACATATCTAAAAACGTGGACTATACAATCCGTGTCAAGTGCTTCACTCAAGGAGCGGTTAATTTCAGATAAAAATATATTACAAAGTACCGGGGCGACACACGAGCCAATGCAAATGCCCTTTTTTTGTAGATACGTTTGGTCATTGAAATCAATAAAAGTGGCCTTCAGATAAAACTGAAGTAATGACATGAAGTTGTCCACATTCAAACCAGAAGCGTTGTGAAAAGCCGTGGCTCAATTCCTATCAATGCAATCACGCACTGCAGAAAGGAGATGCCGATGCGAAACCGAGTAGAAAAGATCTACATCAATAGAAAAACCAGACTTAATATTCCTATTAGTCTGAAGGAAGGCTATCACATCATCAGAGTTCTTAGCTCCAAAGGGGTCTTCTATTTCCAGAGTCTTCAGGTCCTTGAGCAAAAATTGACTGATTTGCCGTTGCCAAATATCCTTTTCGCTTACTATTGTCCGGAAAGGTATTTCCGGCTTGTGAGTTCTCGCCGAGAAAAAGGCCGAAAGGCAGTTCTTTTCACACTTCCTGATGGCACTAGCTAGTTTCTTGATATAAGAGCGGACGTGAGCTCGTGGAAGCCTTTTATATCAAGAAACGAGGTGACAATTGTATCAGTGATACCTCGGTTATTATCCGGCACAGTGAAATGATGTTTCTTGAGGCATATCTGTGAAAGGTACATGTTTTTCAAATTGAGATTAAGAGCATGGATAAGGTCAGAGGCTATATATACGCTCTTCCCTGAATAAACCCTATTGAAAGTGTAGCGCTCGTCCTGTTCTGTGAGAAACAATTATTGTTGATAATGAGACGGAGCACGAACTGCCGCAGTTATGCCTTCCCTTTGCTGTTTTTTCAGTTTCACTGATTTCCTGCCTTAGTTGATCAAGCCATGAAGTGACAGAGTGTACATTAAGTTTTTGAATGATGCCTGCGTTGGGCTGCTCGAACAAGAACAACGCGCAAAATGCTGGGACCAACGCTTTAAGTTGTGCGAAATGGGGTGGACACATGGAATCAAAGCCACTTTTCTTTCTCACTGGTTGCCCGGGAACACTTCACTTCATCAGCACCGAAGTGTCTCAAAATTGCTGCTGCTACTGAAACCCGTAAAGAAACAGAATAGCCTGCTTCGCGTAAGCATCTTCCTTGCTAAGGTAAACGTATCCCATGCAATGATCACATGAATTCTCGAAAGGGTTTTAAAATCAAAGGCTCACTAATCCACGCTTTACTTAAATTTAGTGAGGCGCGTGAGAGGCTTATTTGCGCGATGTTCATAGCTCCATGCAGCAAACGTGGTTTTCAGTCAAAAGTTGGTGTCAAGAAAGTTAATTACCCCGCGACACGTCAGTATGTGGATTAGTAACAAAAGACTGAGGTGATTCTGCAAGGCTGCTAAAATCATTCTGGCTTCGTGTTGAAGGCCATCTGATCAGTCAGTAAATAAAAGTAATCAACGAATCTAAAAATCGGAAAAAAACTTTGAACCTTCTTACAAGGGACTCGGAAAAGTCACCCTGTGTCTATGTCTAACTCTAGTGCTCCCGAAATTAGGTTTCTGCCCCATCTAGCCCGATCTACTACCGTACTATAAACAGCTGATAAAAGCTCACGTCGACTTTTGTCTCGTGGCAAGATTTGACATTCTGATGTTGAAAAGTGAAGGAAACCTTCTCTGCAACCCCGGTAGTGGTGGCCAGCACACGGTCCAGCACTATCTTCAGTCACGCAGTCATTCGCTGGCGCAGAACGAGGGTCCTCTTGTAGCCGCACAACAGCCGCACAAGATGAGCGCGGACTAGAACGCGGAGACGAAGAAATATGCGCACAGCGGGCAGCGACAAGGGAAGCGCAGAGAGGGTGGAACGCTGCCACAGCGCTCTTGTGATGAGCAGCGGAGCGCACGAGTAGGCGGGGTTGCAGTAGGATTGCGGAGAAGACCTGCCTTCCCACCACCGAGATCGGAGCGCTTAATGGAGAAAGTGGAGACGAATGCGCCCATATGCATCGGACTGTCGACGCGTGTGCGGGTGCTATGGGGTCGCAGAAAGTGAAAGAGGGCAGAAATCGTACGTATGCTGAACCTGCACAGTTCATAACGCACTAGAATTGTTTGACGGATGAAAGTTTCACTACAGCCTTTGCTAGCCAGTCACTTCGTAATCAGCTATCCTGCACAACAATGCAAAGGGCGGTCGCCGTTTCATTCAGCAGCGTGCGTACGTCGAGCCGGCCTGTCGCGTTGCTCGCTTCCAATTCAGACTACGGGTGCGTCCGGCCACCCCTGCCTTGTGGTATTTAAAAGAACCGGATTCGCGGCACCACAATCTGTTTCAATAAAATGACAATTCCGCAGCATAGTAGGCAGTTTGAAGTCATGCAAAGGGGCCGCCAGGCGCATTGCTTGGCATTGAGACAAAAGGACCCTACATAACATCTTGTTTTCGGGACTCATAACTTTCAAAATGGCGATAGAAATTTGAGTGATAGCGAGCAGTACTAATATTAATTATTTATTTTAATAATTTCATTATTCATTCATTCATTCTTTATTTATTGCATCCCCAAAAGTGCTACCGAGCTACTAGTAGCTAAAGCAAGAGTGATAAGGCGGTTTGTAGGAGTTAGTAAACGCGCAAAGTCGCACAAATGTTCGGCAGCGCAGCCAAGTCAATCAAAGAGCACAAAACTGGTGGCCATGAGAACATATTACGCAATACGGCATTCCATAAAAAATTAGTAGGGTTTTAATGAAGCTAAACCACGTAGACGTACGAAAGCATGTGTTTAGCCTGGTTGGCTCATGGTTTGGTTGGTTGGATGTCGGAAGGCCTGGCGACTATATTAGACTCAGGTTAAGCTCTGATTGAGGTTAAGCTGATCTGATCCTTTCGCGCCACAGATGGGAGATGAAGAATAAGAACGATGTGCAGTGCGCAGCGCGAGGGAGTGTTCAAGTTTACCACGAGGTGTGATCGGCTAATACGATATCTTAGTGGCCTCGCGCAGTGGCCACCGAAGCTGATCTGTTCGCGCCGCCGGCCGCGGGTTTAAAACGCGCTTGTGGCAATATTTATTTTGTTTCTTCATGGGCTGTGGCTATGCTAGGTTTCGCCAAGGTCACCTTCAAGGTGCAGCTTCGCACAAACTCGGGGAGCCGGTTAGACCTTGTGAAATAGTCCTTTCGCACGAAAATAAAAAAGAAAACAGCATCGCCTCAAAGCCTTTGAGCGTTAATTGTCTGCTCTAGCGAAACGCCAGTGGTGTTGCCATCACTACGACTGTGGGCGCCTGAAGAAAGGCGTAAGAATTCAGGACATTAATCGCATGCATGGTAACCTGAGCTAACTACGAGTACTTTCTCATTTCGTATTCAGAAATCTGTGCCCACGTCTGCAGAGTCGCGTTACCACGGCTTCTTCTTCGCTTTGTGCTAGAACAGATAAACTATGCAATAAAAATACGAAAACAATAGCTGCTCGCAAGGACATACAGACTGGATATAATAACACTTTCACCTAGTGGTTTGCACGAAACAGCAGGGAATGTCAACTAGGCTAGTATTGAGTCTCCCTAACGTAGAGTTTTCTCGTTTCGTTGTTCTCGTTGCAACTGCCGTGTTCGCACTTCATTTGAAGCTCATGGTACACACCCTATTGCCACAAACATTTCCAGTGTCTGTTCGTTTTTCAAATCTGCCGCCACACTAGTTTATCGCTTTGTTTGCGACGCAAGGCGCGACTAGATTTGTCTCGATTGATCGCAGTCAGGCAGAGCTGATCTACGTTGTTCCGGAATGTTCTAGTAACTTTGCACGTTTTTTCTCGAAAGATCGCTATCAGCTTTAAATTGAGCACGGCCGACAGCGGCGCGCATTCTGTTCGACGACCGCCGAGCACGTTTTTTGCTACGCCGCAACCTAGTGATTCAGTCCATATTGGGTGCAAGTAGCCCAATAAACAGTTTTATTTTAGAAGACATTTTGTCCGTCCTCATCGCTGCTTCGACTGCCGTAACCACTACGTGACATCTGGTGGAGGTGCAGGGTAACGATCATCGTACCTCGCGCACGCCAAGCGAGAGCTCTACCATCTGAGTTACAGCCCCCGCTTCGTTCAAGCGAGGACTGTCTTCCTTCTGTGTGCAGAATGAGGTCCTTGTGAAGAACTTTGCAGCGAGCAAAACAGCTTACCTCCTTGTTGTACCTGCTTGTCTCCGCGAAGAAGTTCTACAGGCTTCACACGACGAGCCCACAGCTGGACATCTCGGGTTTACTCGCACCCTCCGACGCATTGAAGACAAGTATTACCGGCCCCGACTGTCTACCGATGTCGCACATTATGTGAAAACCTACCGAGATTGTCAGCGAAGAAAGAGCCCTCCCACACGACCAGCAGGATTTCTGAACCCCATTGAACCTCCCTCAAGGCCCTTTCAGCAGATCGGCATGGACTTGCTTGGCCCTTTTCCAACGTCAACGTCTGGAAATAAGTGGATCATCATAGCGACCGACTACTTGACCCGCTACGCCGAGGCGAAAGCCCTACCGAACGGAACAGCAGCAGAAGTCGCCAAATTTTTCGTGGAGTGCATTATTCTTCGACATGGCGCTCCCGATGTGCTCATCACGGACAGAGGAACAGCATTCACGGCGGAACTAACGCAAGCCATCCTGCGTTACAGCCAAACCAGGCACCGGAGGACAACTGCATACCATCCACAGACCAACGGACTGACCGAGCGCCTGAACAAAACCATCGCCGATATGCTCGCCATGTATGTCGATGCCGAACACAAAACCTGGGATGCCATCCTGCCTTACGTCGTCATCGCCTACAACACCGCTGTGCAGGAGACCACTCAGATGACGCCTTTTAGGCTCGTCCATGGCAGGGAAGCCACGACCACGCTAGACACCATGCTGCCCAACGTTATAGAAGAAGAGAACGTCGACGTTGCCGCCTACCTTCAACGCGCAGAAGAAGCTCGAAGGCTTGCCCGATTACGGATAAAAGATCAGCAGCGGTCCGATGCCAGACGCTGCAACCTACGAAGACGCAACGCGGAATACAAGCCACGAGACCAAGTCTGGGTTTGGACGCCCATTCGCCGCCGTGGATTGAGTGAAAAGCTTTTGCGCCGCTATTTCGGCCCGTACAAGGTTCTTTGTCGGCTAGGTGAACTGGATTATGAAGTCATCCCTGACGCAATGACTGCATCCCAGCGACGCCGCGTACGACCAGAAGTTGTCCATGTAGTCCGTCTGAAGCCGCATTATACGCGCTAAAGGACGCTGCATTTCCATTCTCTATTTTCGAAAGATCCGTTTTATCTCTTACTTGTCTCATTATTTGTTTTACTGCATCGGCTCGATGCTTCTTTGAGAGGGGAGTAATGCCACGAAAATTTGCAGTGTTTGTTCATGCTTCAAATCTGCCGCCACACTACTTTATCGCTTTGTTTGCGACGCAAGACGCGACTAGATTTATCTCGATTGATCGCAGCCAGGCAGAGCTGATTCTACGTTGTTCCGGAATGTTCTAGTAACTTTGCACGCTTTATCTTGAAAGTTCGCTATCAGCTTTAAATTGAGCACGGCCGACAGCGGCGGGCATTCTGTTCAACGACCACCGAGCACGCTTGTCGGTTCGCCGCTGCCGAGTGATTCCGTCCATTTTGGGTGCAAGTCAGCCCAATAAACAGTTTTCTTTTAGAAGACCATTTGTCCGTCTTCATCGCTGCTTCGACTGCCGTCACCACTACGTGACACTATAATAGATGGAAAGTGGTTTTCATGGCTATCTCGAGAGCACCTCGTCAAGGAGCGTAATCGTTGTTTAGAATGTGGTCTCCCGTTAGGCGCTGTTATGAACGGGATGCAGTCCAACCAAAGTTACAGATTAAGGCGCGGATTCCATCGACAGGGATGACCACGGTGGCGGCGACAGGAGTGGCAGTTTCGTTAGTATCAGGTGGCCTACGACCGCACAAAAAAAGGTGCCTCGCTGGGAAAGAGCCTGTGGAATTTTTCTCTCCTTTGGCTTCGTGGGAGTGACCTTGCCCTTTGACTGGTTCCCGAAGAAGGACGCCTGGGGAACCAACCGACGACGGACAGACGACGGGGGATTAAAGGACGGCACGTAAAAGTAATTAGCCCTGACCGCCAAGAGCCGGCGACACCGTAGAGAGGGCGCTGCAGTTGAGGCCCGCGGTGCCTCAAGGACCACAGGTGTTTTCGATGGACAGGTTGCCGCTTACAATACTGTTGCACCACAGGAGGAAAAAGCGGAGGACTTGCGATTTTTCCTCGCCCATTCCCACGGGTGACTCCACTTGCTTAGTGCTGTGCAACTTTTCGCATCTGGGAGAAACGTGCCTCGTGTTGGATTGGCCGCCGCTTGATAAAGGGGCGGAACCTAAGGGGATTTAAGAGCGTGCTGAGTGAGAACGAACGTTCTGGGCCCTGGCCACAAGGCTCATCCAGTCGCTCGACGCATGAACTCTTGAATTTTTGACTGTTTGCTCTTTCTTAAATATGTAAATAAGTTTCACCAAAGTGCCATTATACCAGCTTGTTTTTGTGTTCCCCAGCTTCAAGTTCCATCTTTCCTCAGTACGAAGGCTCGAACCCACTACCCACGGGAGCCCGGGTTCGAGTTAGCCTGTGCGCCACGACAACTGGTGGCAGCGGTGGGATGATGCTACCCTAGTCGTAACAACTGGTTGCCAGCGGTGGGATGATGCTACCCGAGTCGTAGCAGGGCGGCCCAAGCGGGTAACGGCAGCTGTTTTTAGGCGAACATGGGAACAACTACGGTGCTGCCTGGGCACTGAAGGTGGTCCATATATTCCTGCGTGCTGCCCGGTGCCCTTGCTCAGATCGAAGCGAGGGCCGCGCACGCTCAGACTCTATAGATATCCTCACATAAGCCAAAATCAATAAACCAACGCCACAGCGGATTACAGCCGTGAGGCGTTGCATCTTCAACCTCAAAACATTGACAAATTCACAGAATCTTCGGTAGGCTGAAGCTGCGGTTACATTTCTTACCACCTGAAATGAGAATAATCTTAAGTTACAGCGCTAGCTAATGGACTGTGCCAAAAAGAGTACTAGCATTCAAGAACCATATAAGTACGATCACTTACCTTTGAGATGTGAGCTTTTCGGTATTTCTGTACGAGAAGAAAAGTGATACAACCGAAGAAGAAGCAGACACCGTGATAGTAGGGGCGTGGGTAGAAGTATCTTATAGTGTCGAGCGCCGACCTGTGACGAAATAGCGAGCAAAAATTGAAAAAAAGCGGTTGATGATACGTTATTTGGTATCACACGGCGGTAACAAGAGTAACTGGACCAACATAATCTATTTCTGAGACAAGATGGGAGTATGATTGAGAGCCGTGGAAGAATATGCCGCAGCCCTTATGTGCTTCACAAGCAAAGGGCGTTGTTGCAAAAAAAAAAGGTATCAGTGATGACTTTAGTGGCACAGTAAAGAAGCGCACTGCTGGTTGGCATTTCAGTAGGCCTAGTGCTCATTATTTGCAGGCATTAGTCGGCTTGAGCATTTTGCGAAAATTGAGGCTATACTAACCTCCGCCTTAAAAGTGCGACACGATAGGGTCAATGGGTAAATGTCTATATATGCGGAATCAGACATTCTCTATTTTAGAGTCATAGATCACTGGGAGTACTCGTACCAATTCTGGCGCAGTGCTGCAGCTGTTAAGCGAAGCGCCACTGGCCTGACAGGTGGCTGTCTTAAACACAGGCATTGCTCTTCCCGAAGGCAAGTTGCTCTTCCTGAGCAACCTATTGCGACTAATCCTTAACTGCCACCTGCCATGTAGGGCAGTTTGCTCACAATCCAATGGAGAAATTGTAATGACTCCGCTAGGTCAAGTGCTCTAGGTGGCCCACTTGCTACCTATAGGCTACTTCTCAAGTGGATGTTCACTCACGCCGCCACCGACAACGACCAGGCTGGTTTTTCCGCTGTACGGGACTATTAACCCTGTCCCGCTAAAATATTGACCGCACTGTAAAAACAGTGCATGCAAATGTATTGTCTTAAAGTGAGCAATTTTTAATACCTAGCTGGAACCTAAAAGGGTAATTCGTGAAACCCATTTTCACCTTCGTTTGTAACCGTATTAGTGCAGAGCCGCCAGGTAAGACGTAGTGAAATTACCTCATCATACTCGTAACTATATGGCGCACGTCATGCGCTAAGAAAAAAATAGCGGGCGACTAGATAGTGCATGAAAGAAAAGACGCTGCTACAATGTCCTCAGGGGTGTACACAAATCTTTTCCAGACACGGAGGTACGTACGGTCGTCTTACCAAAATGAGGGTTGCACCATGACAAACAACGGCATCATGTCAGTGCCGTAAAGCTGCCCCGCTGTGACGCCGCAACATACGATTGCCAGCGCTGTGAAGGCAGCCGCAACGAGCCATTTCTTCCTGCGCAGAGACAAAAGCTACTTTGTTGCCTAAAACCAGGATGAAGCTAGCTAACGTCGCCTTTAAGTAGCGTTAGTGCATTTACGCCCCCAAAACCTCAATCACGACGAAGAGCTGGTAGTCCGCAGAAAGATACCACAAGTGCGGCATGGTCTCCTGTGGAAAAGAAAAAAAAAGTTACCCATGTCTGGAAGGTCTGCATTCATGCCCTTAATCCAAAGACCCCATTGTCTTGGGGCGGCGGAGAGACAGCATTTCTTCTTGTGAAAAGGTTTCTATTTCAACCCCGACCCTTGATCAACCTACTTCGGCATCCGACTTCGAATAACCGACTTCGCTGCTTTCGTCACCGTTTTCTATAGGTGTACTTACGAATGAAACAATTCAAGCAAGCAAATGTACCGCTTACTTGTCAGTTAACTTGATTTTTGTGTTAACTGTAAAAATTTATGAGACAGAATGCACCTATGATCAAGAAGAACTCCTTTCAGGACGCCTAAGCGCACTACATGGTTTATGACTGCATTTACTTTTTTTATTACGCTATAGAATTAGCCTCACCGAAGAAAAAGCTGAGGAAAAGAATTACAGCTTATTTTGATCACTTGGCCAAATGCAAAGTACGTGTGCTAGCACGTCGCGTTTCATATTGCTTTCGGTTCGAGCCTAGGGCTTCAAAATCAGGCTTCAGGCTAACATCGGCGAAATCGGTGAATGAGGACATCAGTGGTAGCGCACCATAAGATTTTGGCACTGCTTAACGCACCTGAAGAGGGCGCAGCGATAGCGGTGTATACTGGATACATTGTGCATGATAAAAGTTGATGAAGACGACGAGATGCAATGCACTGCGCGAGAGAGTGATGATACTCCAAATTATTCATTGAACAAGTCTTTATATCCAGCGCTTTCACAGCGTGTTTGCTACTTTTTGTGGGATTTGTCTTTTGCATCAGTGAGGTGTGATGACCTTTTTGCGGCCTGTAAGCGCTGGAGGCCTTGGTGTAGTTCACCTGTACGTCTGACAGACAGCATCACGTTTCATGTTTTTTCCGGAACGTTACACACCCATTCTTGCAAGTCAATTTAGTTCATGTTTACCGAGCCTCATTGTGTCTTGTAATACTTTTGACGGTCCGTGTTGATGGGGATTAGTGCATGATGTGAATTTGGCTGTTTGGTTCCTTCTTGTTCGTTTTTCCCCTGAGGTCCTGTTTCCAGTTTTGAGGAAACGTTTGTTAAATGATATAATTTGTATGCTCTTCCCTCCGCCTATGTACTTCTCTGTGATTTTGGTTTACCAGAAGATGACGTGCTGATGAGAGCACATAAAATTCCCCTCTCGCCATGTACAAAAGCATTCCTCTATAAGCTATGCACTGATACATTACCCGTTAAAGCATGGTTAAAGAAAAAGGGTATTTTTGTGTATTTGGTAAATTAACGCCTTTGGGATGCTCCCGAAAAGCTTCAGCATGGCTTTATCAGTTACAAGGACGAAATAGACTTCTCAGACATCGAGCAATGGACAGTGAAAAAAAAAGCTTCATTTCACACCGCATTTTGTTGGCTATCTCACTGCGATGCCGCCTGTTGATGAACCGTTCGACATGTTCTTTTTAATTGGATTACAAAGCCTTTGGAAAACACGCATGATGGAACGACATTGTGAACCTTGTTTCTGCAAACGTCCGCTTCCGCAGAATGATTGTACACCTAAAAAGAAGTGTATGTCAAGACCGAGTTCGAACAGGAGTGGCACTCACTTCTAGTGCTGTGCTTTTCATTGCCATTTTTCCAGTGCTTTGTTGCTTAGGTGTGTTTTAATACGATGTATCAGTTATGTGCTCAGCATTGCCTGTTTTCTCATGCTTGGTCGGGTGCGTTGTGCTATGCATCGTGTTGGTTTGTCACTGTTTTCCTAATGTTTGTACATAGTTCATGTACACAGAAGATAACATCACTGTAATAAAAGCAATGTTGAATAAAAAAGAGGCTATATGATGGTGCTCTCGTGCAGTGAGCAGCGAAGCTGATATGTTCGTGGCGCTGGCGACTCGAAACTCTAGGCACGGTGCAGTAACTGCCATATTTGTTTTATGTCTGCAAGTCCAGGTGCCTTCAGAGACTCAAACAGACAAGAGATTTTTTCGAGATTGGAAGCTTTAGTGCAAAAGTGCTAAAAGGTGCTTCATCAGTGATGTCACCAGAGCAGACAAATCCTACTAGCTGGACTGACGTGACATCAACAGAACCGGAGAATGCTCATTGCCTGGCGGGAAGTGCCGTCCCCAGACCAGGTTCCTCCACCTCCACCTGCCTTCACATACTAATCATGGCAGGTGGTCTGCTGGAAGAGCTTGGGAAAAGCAATCTGGGTCTCGCTAGCCCAACCAATCATATGCGGCAAAGGAAGCAACAGCCAAGAATGCGATCGCATTGCCAGCAGATAATGAAATGATGTGTTCCTGTGTTTTGTTCACTTCATACATTTACGAGAACCACTGTTTTCCAGCATATGATAACAGTGAAAGCGCACTTCTATTATCAGGGAACGTGGAACAGAAGGGGTTACGTCCAATTCAGTTCGATGGGGGCCTTCATCCGAAGCGCGATGACGGCAAACGTTTGACTCATGAATTGTTACTATAGCTTAGTCGCGTTTTTTGCTGTCATCTGCGCTTATATTTAGGTTACACTTATAGTGAGCTCTCTGATGACTGTAGGCATGGCTGCCGCTCCATTTTAAGAGTTATGAACAATAGAGGCTTGCCAGCATAATTTCCATTCGAACTCTGAGCATGAAAGGCTGCCATTAGTTTCAGAGATACGGAAATGATGTGCAGGGCACGCAAAGCCTTTGTCAAAAGGTAAGAGGCCAGGTGGGTTTGCTTCAGAGCCACGCCGTATGGCTCGTTATGCATTCCCAGCTTTCTAAATCTCTTGAAAGAAAGAGGAACTCTGTTCCTCCACCCTCCGGAAGTAACGACTTCAAGGAGGCTATAAGAGCCCCACTACAAGGCCTTTAGGGAACGTTCCTGGGTTACACGTTGGCAGAGGCTGTACAAAAGATGTTTCTTGCGCACCGCCAACTTCTCCCAAGTTATGAATTTATGAGTTCTCGAAAAGGGATGCAGTGCAAATCTCGTGGCTTCTATCAATCTCTACGATAGGGCTGTCTCTCGAAGGGATAATTACATGGCACGACACGATGATGTGTGCTGCCACAAAGTTAGCACTTTAATAATACAATGTAGCTTCTTGGTTACATTCATGATTATACTAATTGCGTTGGTCTTCAGAATTCATATTCGTTCGCATTCATACTTCTGCCACTCAAAAATTGCCTGTGGTTTAGCTCTGGTCAAACCTGGTCGAATTGCGAAAGCTTGCTTAGCTTTCGCCTTAGAATTTAACTGTTCCGAAGCAGTAGAGCAACGAGATTCAGATACAGACTCTTCGTCGGTAACTTCCATGGCGAGACTGATCAACCAACGCGTAGCGCACCGCTATATATCCCAGTGAAGCCGCCACGGAGCGAGCGCAAGGTGAGGAGGTCTTCATATCACCGGAGAGACCACCTGTTAGGCGCGGCGCCAGCTCGGGGGCCACGGCACACGCGACAAGCGGCTCCCTTCTGGCTGCGGCGGGGAGCAAGCTTAGAATTTCACCGTTCCGAAGCAGTTGAGCAACGAGATTCAGATATAGACTCTTCGTCGGTAACTTCCATGGCGAGACTGATCAACCAACGCGTAGCGCACCGCTATATATCCCAGTGAAGCCGCCACGGAGCGAGCGCAAGGTGAGGAGGTCTTCATATCACCGGAGAGACCACCTGTTAGGCGCGGCGCCAGCTCGGGGGCCACGGCACACGCGACAAGCGGCTCCCTTCTGGCTGCGGCGGGGAGCAAGCTTAGAATTTCACCGTTCCGAAGCAGTTGAGCAAAGAGATTCAGATATAGACTCTTCGCCGGTAACTTCCATGGCGAGACTGATCAACCAACGCGTAGCGCACCGCTATATATCCCAGTGAAGCCGCCACGGAGCGAGCGCAAGGTGAGGAGGTCTTCATATCACCGGAGAGACCACCTGTTAGGCGCGGCGCCAGCTCGGGGGCCACGGCACACGCGACAAGCGGCTCCCTTCTGGCTGCGGCGGGGAGCAAGCTTAGAATTTCACCGTTCCGAAGCAGTAGAGCAACGAGATTCAGATATAGACTCTTCGCCGGTAACTTCCATGGCGAGACTGATCAACCAACGCGTAGCGCACCGCTATATATCCCAGTGAAGCCGCCACGGAGCGAGCGCAAGGTGAGGAGGTCTTCATATCACCGGAGAGACCACCTGTTAGGCGCGGCGCCAGCTCGGGGGCCACGGCACACGCGACAAGCGGCTCCCTTCTGGCTGCGGCGGGGAGCAAGCTTAGAATTTCACCGTTCCGAAGCAGTTGAGCAACGAGATTCAGATATAGACTCTTCGTCGGTAACTTCCATGGCGAGACTGATCAACCAACGCGTAGCGCACCGCTATATATCCCAGTGAAGCCGCCACGGAGCGAGCGCAAGGTGAGGAGGTCTTCATATCACCGGAGAGACCACCTGTTAGGCGCGGCGCCAGCTCGGGGGCCACGGCACACGCGACAAGCGGCTCCCTTCTGGCTGCGGCGGGGAGCAAGCTTAGAATTTCACCGTTCCGAAGCAGTAGAGCAACGAGATTCAGATATAGACTCTTCGCCGGTAACTTCCATGGCGAGACTGATCAACCAACGCGTAGCGCACCGCTATATATCCCAGTGAAGCCGCCACGGAGCGAGCGCAAGGTGAGGAGGTCTTCATATCACCGGAGAGACCACCTGTTAGGCGCGGCGCCAGCTCGGGGGCCACGGCACACGCGACAAGCGGCTCCCTTCTGGCTGCGGCGGGGAGCAAGCTTAGAATTTCACCGTTCCGAAGCAGTAGAGCAACGAGATTCAGATACAGACTCTTCGTCGGTAACTTCCATGGCGAGACTGATCAACCAACGCGTAGCGCACCGCTATATATCCCAGTGAAGCCGCCACGGAGCGAGCGCAAGGTGAGGAGGTCTTCATATCACCGGAGAGACCACCTGTTAGGCGCGGCGCTAGCTCGGGGGCCACGGAACACGCGACAAGCGGCTCCCTTCTGGCTGCGGCGGGGAGCAAGCTTAGAATTTCACCGTTCCGAAGCAGTAGAGCAACGAGATTCACATACAGACTCTTCGTCGGTAACTTCCATGGCGAGACTGATCAACCAACGCGTAGCGCACCGCTATATATCCCAGTGAAGCCGCCACGGAGCGAGCGCAAGGTGAGGAGGTCTTCATATCACCGGAGAGACCACCTGTTAGGCGCGGCGCCAGCTCGGGGGCCACGGAACACGCGACAAGCGGCTCCCTTCTGGCTGCGGCGGGGAGCAAGCTTAGAACTTCACCGTTCCGAAGCAGTAGAGCAACGAGATTCACATACAGACTCTTCGTCGGTAACTTCCATGGCGAGACTGATCAACCAACGCGTAGCGCACCGCTATATATCCCAGTGAAGCCGCCACGGAGCGAGCGCAAGGTGAGGAGGTCTTCATATCACCGGAGAGACCACCTGTTAGGCGCGGCGCCAGCTCGGGGGCCACGGAACACGCGACAAGCGGCTCCCTTCTGGCTGCGGCGGGGAGCAAGCTTAGAATTTCACCGTTCCGAAGCAGTAGAGCAACGAGATTCAGATACAGACTCTTCGTCGGTAACTTCCATGGCGAGACTGATCAACCAACGCGTAGCGCACCGCTATATATCCCAGTGAAGCCGCCACGGAGCGAGCGCAAGGTGAGGAGGTCTTCATATCACCGGAGAGACCACCTGTTAGGCGCGGCGCCAGCTCGGGGGCCACGGAACACGCGACAAGCGGCTCCCTTCTGGCTGCGGCGGGGAGCAAGCTTAGAATTTCACCGTTCCGAAGCAGTAGAGCAACGAGATTCAGATACAGACTCTTCGTCGGTAACTTCCATGGCGAGACTGATCAACCAACGCGTAGCGCACCGCTATATATCCCAGTGAAGCCGCCACGGAGCGAGCGCAAGGTGAGGAGGTCTTCATATCACCGGAGAGACCACCTGTTAGGCGCGGCGCCAGCTCGGGGGCCACGGAACACGCGACAAGCGGCTCCCTTCTGGCTGCGGCGGGGAGCAAGCTTAGAATTTCACCGTTCCGAAGCAGTAGAGCAACGAGATTCAGATACAGACTCTTCGTCGGTAACTTCCATGGCGAGACTGATCAACCAACGCGTAGCGCACCGCTATATATCCCAGTGAAGCCGCCACGGAGCGAGCGCAAGATGAGGAGGTCTTCATATCACCGGAGAGACCACCTGTTAGGCGCGGCGCCAGCTCGGGGGCCACGGCACACGCGACAAGCGGCTCCCTTCTGGCTGCCGCGGGGAGCAAGCTTAGAATTTCACCGTTCCGAAGCAGTAGAGCAACGAGATTCAGATATAGACTCTTCCCCGGTAACTTCCATGGCGAGACTGATCAACCAACGCGTAGCGCACCGCTATATATCCCAGTGAAGCCGCCACGGAGCGAGCGCAAGATGAGGAGGTCTTCATATCACCGGAGAGACCACCTGTTAGGCGCGGCGCCAGCTCGGGGGCCACGGCACACGCGACAAGCGGCTCCCTTCTGGCTGCGGCGCTGAGCAAGCTTAGAATTTCACCGTTCCGAAGCAGTAGAGCAACGAGATTCAGATACAGACTCTTCGTCGGTAACTTCCATGGCGAGACTGATCAACCAACGCGTAGCGCACCGCTATATATCCCAGTGAAGCCGCCACGGAGCGAGCACAAGGTGAGGAGGTCTTCATATCACCGGAGAGACCACCTGTTAGGCGCGGCGCCAGCTCGGGGGCCACGGCACACGCGACAAGCGGCTCCCTTCTGGCTGCCGCGGGGAGCAAGCTTAGAATTTCACCGTTCCGAAGCAGTAGAGCAACGAGATTGAGATATAGACTCTTCCCCGGTAACTTCCATGGCGAGACTGATCAACCAACGCGTAGCGCACCGCTATATATCCCAGTGAAGCCACCACGGAGCGAGCGCAAGATGAGGAGGTCTTCATATCACCGGAGAGACCACCTGTTAGGCGCGGCGCCAGCTCGGGGGCCACGGCACACGCGACAAGCGGCTCCCTTCTGGCTGCGGCGCTGAGCAAGCTTAGAATTTCACCGTTCCGAAGCAGTAGAGCAACGAGATTCAGATATAGACTCTTCGCCGGTAACTTCCATGGCGAGACTGATCAACCAACGCGTAGCGCACCGCTATATATCCCAGTGAAGCCGCCACGGAGCGAGCGCAAGGTGAGGAGGTCTTCATATCACCGGAGAGACCACCTGTTAGAAGCGGCGCCAGCTCGGGGGCCACGGCACACGCGACAAGCGGCTCCCTTCTGGCTGCGGCGGGGAGCAAGCTTAGAATTTCACCGTTCCGAAGCAGTAGAGCAACGAGATTCAGATACAGACTCTTCGTCGGTAACTTCCATGGCGAGACTGATCAACCAACGCGTAGCGCACCGCTATATATCCCAGTGAAGCCGCCACGGAGCGAGCACAAGGTGAGGAGGTCTTCATATCACCGGAGAGACCACCTGTTAGGCGCGGCGCCAGCTCGGGGGCCACGGCACACGCGACAAGCGGCTCCCTTCTGGCTGCCGCGGGGAGCAAGCTTAGAATTTCACCGTTCCGAAGCAGTAGAGCAACGAGATTCAGATACAGACTCTTCGTCGGTAACTTCCATGGCGAGACTGATCAACCAACGCGTAGCGCACCGCTATATATCCCAGTGAAGCCGCCACGGAGCGAGCACAAGGTGAGGAGGTCTTCATATCACCGGAGAGACCACCTGTTAGGCGCGGCGCCAGCTCGGGGGCCACGGCACACGCGACAAGCGGCTCCCTTCTGGCTGCGGCGGGGAGCAAGCTTAGAATTTCACCGTTCCGAAGCAGTAGAGCAACGAGATTCAGATATAGACTCTTCGCCGGTAACTTCCATGGCGAGACTGATCAACCAACGCGTAGCGCACCGCTATATATCCCAGTGAAGCCGCCACGGAGCGAGCGCAAGGTGAGGAGGTCTTCATATCACCGGAGAGACCACCTGTTAGGCGCGGCGCCAGCTCGGGGGCCACGGGACACGCGACAAGCGGCTCCCTTCTGGCTGCGGCGGGGAGCAAGCTTAGAATTTCACCGTTCCGAAGCAGTAGAGCAACGAGATTCAGATATAGACTCTTCGCCGGTAACTTCCATGGCGAGACTGATCAACCAACGCGTAGCGCACCGCTATATATCCCAGTGAAGCCGCCACGGAGCGAGCGCAAGATGAGGAGGTCTTCATATCACCGGAGAGACCACCTGTTAGGCGCGGCGCCAGCTCGGGGGCCACGGCACACGCGACAAGCGGCTCCCTTCTGGCTGCGGCGGGGAGCAATCTTAGAATTTCACCGTTCCGAAGCAGTAGAGCAACGAGATTCAGATATAGACTCTTCGCCGGTAACTTCCATGGCGAGACTGATCAACCAACGCGTAGCGCACCGCTATATATCCCAGTGAAGCCACCACGTAACGAGCGCAAGGCGAGGAGGTCGTCATATCATGGAGAGACCACCTGCTAGGTGCGGTGCCGGCTCGGGGGCGACGGCACACGCGACGAGCGGCTCCGTTCTGGCTGCGGCGGGGAGCAAGCGGACGTTACGCGTCGTCATAGCAACGGAGAGAGCTGACGTCACATCACCTGGCAGGCGCAGCGCCGGATCTGGCGTACGGCATACACGACGGGCGGTTAGACCTGGAGTAGTACAGCTTTCGCAATAATAACGAGGATGATTTAAATTGAGACGCAGAATATTATGAGCGACGGCTGAGATTTAAGCTACATATTTGGCCCTGCGGTTCATACCATAGGTAGCAGATCCACAAACGCGAGTAATTTTCAGTGACACAGTGAGATTTGAAATATCTCGGTAGCGCTTGTTCATTATCTTGAAACTCTAGGCTGGTATACGAAGCGACTGAATTTCCCAAGCCTACCAGAAGGAATCATATTGTAATCAGCCAAGGAATACCCAGACATTGTCTTATTCTTGGAAACACCAAGGCAGACACAGCGCCTAAGCAAGCGTACAGCAGTAGTACCGCCTATGTCCTTCCGTTTTGGAGATATGAATTCAGCAGTCCTTTGATGCTCGTGCGCATACACGGCATGTGCGAAAAGATTATGTTTGAACCAAATTATAGCATTTCGGACCTGTGTTTAATATATCCGCTGCTACTGTTCGCAACTTGACTGTCTCTTAACAGAAGCTCAGAAACTTACCGCTTGTGATTGGGAACACCTTGCACGCAATATTTCCTGCATAGAATTGGCCGGCAAGGTAGTCCACAGTCTGTACGTAGCATGTGGCTGTGATTATGAGAATGTAGCTCTCCATTTAATGGAATAAACAGAAAACGGCTATTCCGGGACATGTCTGAATAGTCAGTTGACAGCCCTTTATAAAATGCCTTTCAGTCTATAAGAGCTATTAGTCTCGTGGAAAAGGCGGTCGTTGCAGAAATGATCAATCATGGCGCTGCATCTTTAGGAATTACTAGATGTCACCTGAATTGAATTTCTAGATGTGTGTGACTCATTCTTTTAATCGGTGTCTGGTGACTGCGTCCAGTGTGTTTTCAGTGTTTGCTTTATTTCGTTGACTTTACCATTCCGTGAGTATGATGGTGGCCAGAGTATCAATTTTTGAGATTCACCTTCATGCGGCTGCGATTACGTCCGTGTGTCCTTTCTTAGTTTGTGTCTTATGTCTTTCATGATGGCACGTTCTTATCTGCTTCCTTGTTAAGCTGTTAAGGCCTAGTCTATTGTGCATAGTTCATTTATGTTTATTACTTAGCATTTACTGTGATTATGCTTGCCCTTTAATGTTATCGTTCCTGACCTGTACACTGTGTTCTATATTTTGTGTTGGGTTTTTCCTATCTGCGTTGTCTCTTCTTTTTTATAACGTCAGTACTAGAGATTCGTTAAAAAATTAGGGGGACGATAAATGTAATTGATGTGAGAGA
This sequence comes from Amblyomma americanum, assembly GCF_052857255.1. Taxonomy (NCBI): domain Eukaryota; kingdom Metazoa; phylum Arthropoda; class Arachnida; order Ixodida; family Ixodidae; genus Amblyomma; species Amblyomma americanum. The sequence goes on along the minus strand of NW_027526568.1, from coordinate 291,720 downwards.
ATGCGTTAGCATGCATTTGTTGCTTGAGCTTTGATTCATGTTTCATGCGACCCTGCTGCGGTGGCTCAAATCTCCCACCGTTCCGTTCCGCTTCATGCACGTCGGAGGGCGCTTCATTGGGTCTTACTTGCACATTTCCTTTTGAAGCTGTAGAAAGTTAATGTTGATGGCGGCATCCAAAGCATAGCGCCAGTAACTGGCAGTTTAAGGAGCAGGATGGTAGTTATGCCTCAGTGGTCGAATGCAACGGCCAGAAAAGCTGACATTTGCGTGCTGCCGTGGGTTCGTTCGTATCCCGCTCACGGCCAACTCTTTTCTTTTGTTTCACACCTAGACACGGTGTGACTATGCCGACGGACAGCGGGTTTTTGCTCCAGCAAGATTTCTATATGCAGTCGCACAGTATGTGAAAGGGAGTAGCCAGTGCCGCTGCCGGGCACCAACTTCTCCTTTTTAGTCGGTGTAAATAAAAACAATAGGCGGTGTTCCTTCAGAATCAGAGATGGTCTGTCTTTAGAACACAATGGAGACAATCACCTCCCCCCGCATGGCTTCCACGTAAAAACCCCAGGTGAATGCTCACCGTTTGTACGTTGCGGAGCCTCCAGTTGCGAATCTGCACAACTTAATCCCACCAGTGGTCCCGCACCTCGGCATAGAATCTTTCATAAAATACTTTCGAGTATGGTTCGGATGCTATCAGAGGCGGCAAGTACATACACATGATCACGAAGAACAGCGGAATAGTGGTCCTGCAAGAAGAAAAGTGTGGTGTTCATCGCAGATCCGGTATGTTCGAGAGACCGGAAAGCTCTTCTCCCCTACTAAGCTCCCTCAGTCACATGCATTTGTCAAGAAGATGAGATGTGTGTGTGTGTGTGTGTGTGTGTGTGTGTGTGTGTGTGTGTGTGTGTGTGTGTGTGTGTGTGTGTGTGTGTGTGTGTGTGTGTGTGTGTGTGTGTGTGTGTGTGTGTGTGTGTGTGTGTGTGTGTGTGTGTGTGTGTGTGTGTGTGTGTGTGTGTGTGTGTGTGTGTTTATAAATTCACCTTGCTGCATAATCAGTTTTCAATGTCGTTTGGCAAAATTTTATTCCTAAAGCATTCGGCAATGCACACGTTTGCAGTGGTTCTTACAACACGGAATATCGTTCGGTCACGTTAAAATAGTGCGCTAGCACTGTTTAAAAGTATGCGCACTCTGCAGGCCCTGTCTGATTGGACATGCTAAGCTTTAAAGTTCACAGTTGGTTTCGGTGAGTGCATGCTGTTTATAGTGGCACAACCATTCGACAGTATTCTGACCACCAGAATATGGCTATGTACACTCTTTAAAAGGAATTTGCTCAAAGAGGGATAATACCGGCTGGTTGGTGCATGTTGACGGAAAAGATGTAACAGCGCTTTCTGAAGCGCTATCTAGTCCTTATTTCCTTACTCCTTGGGACCTCTTGCTACTTCCCAATTTTCCGAAGAACCCAAGATGAATTTATGAAAATGGTAAGTACGATGGCAAAATATTATTTTCGCCGCCGCGGTGGCTGAGCGGTTGTGGCGGTCGGCTGCTGGCCCGAAAGACGTGGGTTCGATCCCGGAAGCGGCGGTCGAATTTCAATGGAGGCAAAATTCTAGAGGCCTGTGTACTGTGCGATGTCAGTGCACGTTAAAGAACCCCAGGTGGTCGAAATTTCCGGAGCCCTTTACTACGGCGTCCCTCATAGCCTGAGTCGCTTTGGGACGTTAAACCCTCATAAACCATAAACCAATATTATTTTCTTTTTAGAGGGGGAAATTTAGTGACATTTAATGTAAAGAGGATTTGACAGAGAGTGTAGGATATGGAGCATGCCACCGGTGGGAGCTGGAACCACGACTTTATCCAACAAGGGAGTTACGGCGGTGGCTTTCTCTCCTTCTGCTTTCGAAAGTTAATATTTGCCTGGCCTTCACTGCTCGCACCGGAGTCAAGCCTAACCAAAGCTGCGGACGCGGCAAGTTCTACGGTGAGTCTGATTGAAGGTGGCAGGCACCATTTATACGAAAGAGCGTCGGTACGGAGCGAACTGGCGGAGATAGGGTCGATGATTCATTCGCTGGAGTACTTAAAAAAAGGTCAATGCTCTCTAAATTGTGGAGAGCCAAAGGAACTATTCTTGAAGGTTTAACTCTTTCCTTACCGCGTTGCAGGCCACTGGATTGGAAAACATTTAATTCGTCAGAAAAGGCAGAATGCACTCGATCCCTGCTTGGTGGCTATCAGTCCACGGCTGACAGCGACCTGGGTAGCCCACTCAATGACCCGGGTTTGAACTCCCAAGTCTGAGCTGACCAACACGGCCTCCCACTGCTCGAGAGTAGGAACCTGTATTAGAGATTTCGGGGGCGGCTCCTCTTTACAATTCCACAATAGGTGATCATAAGTGGCTAAATCACCACATAATGTACATGCGGGGTCGTATTCACCGGGGTAGAATTTTGACAACAGGTAAGGCGTCATGAAGGATCGCGTCTGGATTCGCCTCCAAGTGGTCTCCTGCTCCTTATTAAAGGCTTTGTCTGGAGGAGGGAATACCCTCCTTTCAAGTTTAAAATGATTAGTAATATCGTGAAAAAAAAGATGATAGGCCGTCCTTCGAAAAACTCTCAGCAACGACAGCGTCCCCTGCTCGGCTGACGAATCCTCGAGCTGTTATGCGTGCCGCTTCGTTACCAGGGTTCCCCGAGTGAGCCGGGACCCATATCAATTCAATAATTCTGTCTAAGTCTTTGGTTTGACCCAATATGCTCATTGCTGCCTGAGAAATTATGCCCCTCGAATAATTGCGTATGGCAAATTTACAGTCGCTGAGTATGGTGGTAGCTTCTGTGTTAATGATAGCAAGGGCGATTGTCGCCTCTCCTGCCGTTTCCGAGGATTTCGTTATGGTAGTGCCGGAGACTATCAGTCTACCTTGCGAATCCACCGCCGTTAGTGCGAACGCTTGTTTATAGGGATATTCTGCGGCATCTACATATACTGCATGTTCATCTTGTTTGTATATGTTGTGTACAGCTTTTGCCCTAGCCCTTCTCCCCTCGTGGTGAGCAGGATGCATATTCTTAGCTAGTGGCTTAACTCTTATTACCTTAGCGATGCGTTTAGGTATCTGTGTTTTGGTATCTTGGAGTTGCAACTGTATGCCTAGTCCTAAACGATCAAGTATGGTTCTTACTGCTTTGGTGCGGGAAAGCCGGCCTCTCTGCATTGTTAAGTGTGCCTCTGTAAGCTTGTCTAAGGTGTTGTGTACTTCCAAGCCCAGAAACCTTTCGGTGGAGGCACAGTTCGGTAGCCCTAACGCTACCTTGTATGCTGTTCTAATCATAGACTCTACTTTGGCATTTTCACTACTGTCTAATTTTAAGTATGGGAGAGCGTAGACAAGCCTGCTGATTACAAATGCTTGTACTATTTTGCAAAGTTCTGTCTCCTTCACTCCCTTCCTTTTGCTTGCAATTCGTCTAATTAGTCTTACCGTCATATTGACGGTTGTCTGGAGTTTTTCTAGTGTTTCCTTGTTCTTCCGGTTCGACTGAAGGAAGAGTCCTAGGATTCTTATAGTTTGAACTTACTTCCTTTACAGGGAGCCCTTCCACCCAGATTTTCAGTGGAGGCGGAGGTTTGTAATTTTTGCTCGAGGGCCCCTTGGTTTTATCTGATTAGAAATAATTCGGACTTGGAGGGCGAGCAGGTTAGCCCTGCTTTACCCGCCAGGTCTTGTATTATGTCTACAGCTTGTTGCAGGGTATCCTCTATCTGACCATCGCTGCCAGCTGTGGTCCATAAAGTGATATCATCTGCGTAGAATGTGTGTCGCAGCCCCGGGATGGCTGCTATTTTAGAAGGAATTTTAATTAGTGAGAGATTGAAAAGGAAGGGTGACAGGACTGAGCCCTGGGGCGTTCCTTTACCTCCAAGTGAGATAGAGTCTGATTTAATCTCTCCCACTGCTATCTCTGCCGTTCTGTTACTGATAAATGACTTCATGTACTGGAAAGTTCTTTCCCCTGGGTTGATGTCCGAGAGATTCCTTAAGATAGCATCGTGCGTGACATTATCAAATGCCTTGTTCAAATCCAAGCCTAATATGGCTTTAGTTCCTCTGCTGCGTTCCATGTCTATTATGTCTGCCTTGAGTTGCAGCATAACACCTTGGGTAGAAAGATTAGCCCGGAAGCCTAGCATGGAGTTAGGGAGTAGGTTATTGTCCTCAGCGTATTCTTGTAGCCGATTGAGAATTATATGTTGCATTAACTTTCCTGAGCAGAATGTTAAAGAGATTGGGCGTAGATTCTCTATACACAATTTCTTGCCTGGCTTTGGAATGAATGTAATCTTTGCATGTTTCCATTCTTGTGGAATGTTTCCGTCTGTCCAGTATTTGTTCATGAGATCAGTGAGTGCTGTCACTGACCCTGCGTCCAAGTTTCTAAGTGCTTTGTTAGTAACACCGTCAGGCCCGGCTGCAGACGTGGTGCGTAGTTGCCCCATGGCAAGCCACACTTCCGACTCCGTAATCTCAGCGTCCAAGTCCTCGTTTGGTGTTCCCTGATAGTTTGGCAGCGGTCCATCTGGGGTCGTGTTTAAGTATCGATCTCGTAGTTCCGTTAAGAACTCCTCTGTGGTGCCTTGATACTGATGCAACAATCTCATAAGTTGACCTTGTTTAGTTGATTTAGCCTCTGTGGGGTCAGAAGGTGCCTTAGCAGATGCCAAGTTTTCCTGCACTCGAGCTTGCCATTCATGCGGTCGCAAATTTGCTCCCATTGTTTGTGTTGAAGCTCTAGAGTATATTTTTCAATTAGTCTCTGCAACTGTGCAATTCGCTTTTTAAGATTTTTGTTGTGTTTGTTCCTCTTCCAGTGGTTTTGCAAGCTGAAATGTGCTTCTCACATGTGCAATAACCTAGAGTCAGTGACTTGTCCTTCTTCCATGCCGATTTCGGCTGTGGTAGCCTTAATGTCCATTTTTAGTGATTCCACCCAGTCCCCGAAATGTTCAATTACTGGGTCTGTGCTTTCATCTTTTTGTCTTTGTTCTCTTATTACCCTGAACTTGTCCCAGTCCGTAATTTTTACTTTGTTGAAGACTGATTTATGCTTTGCTGTCTCAAAGGTGGTAGATATAATGTAATGGTCACTGCCTAGCGTGTGTCCTGTGTTAGTCCATGTTCGGTTTTGTATGTTCTTTGCCGGTGTTAGGTATGGCGACGTGTCTTTACATATACTGTTGCCTAGTCTCGTGATTTCTTGGGGGTTCTTCAGGACAGTTAGGCCTAGATTTCGGACCACTTGCCATCGATCATATATGATCCACGTTTTGAACCTCCCGCCAACAAATAAAGTCTGCGCTCCTGGACAAACTGCGCCATCTACATTCCATATCTAACACCATCTTTTTGGTTTCAGTTTGGTTTTTTGCCATTTTTTGATAAGAGGGGCACGTGAAAGACAAAATTTGAGCGGACGTAGTCCGCCGCTCAACGACCGTGGCGTCCGTTTCGCCGCATGCTCCTCAAAGGCGAAAGGCTACGCAGAGCACTTTTTCGGTTCTGATGCTGTCTTTTATTAAGGCAGTCGTGGTGAGTTAGACAACCACGTGAAATGGTCGGATTTCAGTTTGGATTGAGAGATTTCGTCCAAGTATCCCGAGACATCAGCGCGTGCTCTTACGTGTTTCGTTTTACCGTTCACGTTGTATGCTAAGTAAAGCGCTTCATTTGTTAATAATGAGAACGGTTTTATTTGTTTCTTTAGGGTCTTTGCAACATACTGCTAAGATATTTTACAAAACACACCGTCAGAGTTTTGGCAAATATGAAGTCAAAGAATGCCACGCCCCCTTTTCTGCTCCATAGGCCATCCATCATATATAATCAACATTTTGAACCTAGCGCCAAAAATTAAAGTCGGCGCTCCTGGGCAAGTTGTGCCATCTAGTTTGCTTCTATAACAACATCTTTTTAGTTTCAGCTTCTTTTTTTTTTTTTCTAACTGAGGAGGCAACGTGAAAAATGAAACTTTGATCGGACGTAGTCCGTCTGTAGTTGATCCTGCCGTCTTTTTCGGCGCGCCTTCCTCGATGGCGAAATGCTACACTGAGCACTTTTGTGGACTTTTATTTTGTCATTTTTTTAGGCAGCACAGCTGAGTTAGATAACCATATGGAATGGCCCGATTTTACTTCCATTTCCAAAACTTCGTCTCAGAGGCCCATGACATCAGCGCGTGGTCGCGCGTGTTTCGTTTTACCGTTCACGTTGTAGTGCACGTTGTATTGCACATACGTACGTTTTATAGCAGTCAACGTACGTTGTATAGCAGACTTCAGCAGTTAGGAAAGTGCGCTGATTTTTGTAGGCCGCCGAAACTTACAGGAATGATAGCAATGAACATGTGCACAAGTTTGTATATTTCGTTTCTTTTCTAGTCAAGTTCTGGCTTAGTACAGCTGCTGATTTTTTATTTTGCTTGTATTGTTTTCTTTGCGTTTTCAGCATATTTAGCCAATAATTTTTGAGCATACAACTCTGGCCATTTTTCGTTCCGAAGTACAATTAATAAGCTACAGTATGATGCGTTACAATGCGCAGTTAATTTAGCACTTGAAAAAATCGTTTTTATTTTAATACACTCGAAATCGATCATTTTTTTTGCGGAAAAGAAAGAGTTAAAGTGTTAAATTTTGGTCACTGCCGTTTGTGTCCGTGTGCAGATGTGTCTGATTGCACCTACCGGCGTGCGGCTGGGTAATTCCACGCCAACTGATCGAGACTTTGCGCTCGACCATCTTAGATTTATGTAAAAAAATCATGACTTATTGCACCACTTTGATAAACATTATGCCAGCTTTTTTATGGCTAAAAATGTTTTTCCCGTTAATGCTCCCATCTTATTTTTCAAGTGGTAGCGAGACATAGTCTTACAAAATAATTTCTCGAAAATAAACTTTTTTTCGCATGACTATGAAACATTTTATACAAAGAGAACACACTGCGCTTTCAAATGCATTAAATCGGACTAAATTTGTGTCATCTTCATTAAAATATAAAACACGGAAGACACTGAAAAATATGTATTTTCAAAATTATCATCAAATAATATGTTCCCACAGTAGTCAATTCAACTATATTCATAAGCTGTCTAGAAGGCAAAGAACCTTTAAAAAATTTTCAGGCATCAAATAATTTCGGGCGCGTTAGCAAAGCAATTCTAAATTTGAGAGAATTGGCTTTTGAGGAATTTTCAGCTCTCAATTGCATAGTGAGGTAATGTTACTAAAATTATAAAAGATAGTTAGTTGCATAGCATCATCCAATGGAATTTATATCGGAAAGTTAAATCGGAAAATGTTTTGTTTTAAGGGAGAAAAAATTTTGCAAGTTTAGTCCTGACGTTCAACTACGGTGGTGCTCGGTACTTGTTGTTCACTGCAGTGCACACTGGAGCTGATGTCAAGGAGATCAATAAGAGACGCTGCCCGGAGCTGCTAGTGGATTCTCCTGATATTTTGGTGTTTAACGGTCCGCTAGTGTGTTGATTCACACTTCGTCACTTAGACTCTTGGGTCGCTGAGTATGACGTCAGTCCAGCATACAACATCGAGAGAGAAACGTTGATGTGGTTAAAACCGCGTATAGCATTCAGTGGCAGCGCTATTTCAAACCGCCCAGTAAGTTCAGCTTCTTGTTATCGAATAACTTTTTGGGCACCCAGAGGGCTACGATGCGCTCAGTAGTTTTCACCGCCCCTGTGTAGAGCTCGTAGGAGATCAGTATTTGACCTCCGTGCGGCATCTTAATACTCGCTCTTTCTGCCAAGCGCTTCACAGTTCCACCAACGCCCTCGCAAGCACTCTTGCCATCTAAGATGGGGAAAAAATTCCTTTCCATTCCGCAACACAGCACGTTCTCTCAGAGCAGTTTTAACTGCAATTGCTCAGACCGCAAAGTGCTTTTCCCCGCCGAAGCCAAGCTCTGTATCGTTTACCTTGAGGATCAGTAGAACTTCTGCTCGAGCTCGGACTGAAAGCGGCACCTTCATTTGATACACGCATGTGCGGGATGAGGGCCGTGGCTGCAGCAGACTTGGTACGCATCTGCAGCGATGCGCCGTTGCTTCGGCAAGTGGCTGATTCATTCGCAGCCAGCGGTGGGGGTGGTGAGAAACAGGTGGTTCTTACCGAGCAGCCTCTCAAGACCAGTCATCAAATTAACTGGCACCTGCCAAGGCAGGCAGTTTGCTCACAACACGGTAGGCAGGTTTTGATGACGTCATAAGGACACTTGACCCGCCCAATCAGTCGACCCTTTTATTTGTCCTCAGAAAAATATAAAACAACATAACAGAAAGAGGGAGGGAGCCCAGACCTAGAAGGTGGGCCGCCTGTTAGGTGGCCAAGCTAGAATGCCTCTCTGCGAATTTTTAACGCGAAGCATTCAGCCTTCCGTTCTGCACAAACCAACCTTGGACCACTTAGGTTACGTGACCTTCTGTCGCCATTACAACCTTCCCAGCGGATTGTAAAAACTCACCACCGTGGCAGGTGCAAGTTAAATTATTGATTGGTCGCGACTGCTTGCTCAGGAAGAGCAAGCCGCGTCGCACAAGCCCCACCGGTGGCAGCCCCTGCCATCGCCAGTGTACAGCACTGCCGATGACAAATGCAGAATGCAGTGGCGCTTCACTTAATCGCTGCACCACTGCGCCAGGAGTGGTGTAGGGACGCCCAGGGATCTAAGAATTTAAATTAGAGAGTGATAAATTCCGCATATATAGGCATTAATCCATTAACGCTATCGCGTCATACCCTTAAGGCAGAGCTTAAATGTCCCCTCAATTTTTTTCTTTCACGCCACCGCTGAAGACGACGACGACAACGCCGTGTTTTCCGCTGAACACTGTATGTTCCACTCGAACAGAGGACAACAACAACAGAAGCCTTAACGCTATTGCTTTAAAATAATTGGAACGAACTAAAGTTGTCAGTGCAGAGAGAAAAAGATGCGTGACTTCACAAGGGACGAAGGAACACGTAGATGATGATAGAGTTAAGACGCCGTTGCTAAAAGCCTTCCATGTCCATACGTGGCCTTGAGCGACGCGTTCTTCGAGTCGCGCTTGCGATGACATGAAATGTGCTTGTACAAATTCTGGTTTGGTTTTGGTTTGTTGGGGTTTAGCGTCCCAAAGCCACTCAGGCTATGAGGGACGCCGTAGTGAAGGCCTGCGGGAATTTCGGCCACATAGGGTTCTTTAACGTGCACTGACATCGCACAGTACATAGGCCTCTAGAATTTCGCCTCCATTGAAATTCGACCGCCGTGGCCGGGATCGCACCCGCGCCTTTCGGGCCAGCAGCCGAGCGCCGTAACCACTCAGCCACCGCGGCGGCTGCTTGTACATATTCTCATCTCTCTTGTAACCACATCGTCACCTATCACGACCCTCTTTCTTCTCCTCTTACTCTTCCCCAGTGCAGAGCAGCAGGCCAGATATTCATCTTTCTGAACGACCTTTTTGCCTTCCTAAAGATTAAACTTATCTCGTTGTCTTTCGACCTCTGGGCCTCTTGTCGTGAGCACAGAGGGCAAAACTAAGCATATAAACCATGGGCTTTCTTGAGAAAGTGAGCTTACCTAATGCATCGTCTGAAGAGTGCAACAACGGCCACGAGAGCGCGGTACTTGTTCTGCTTATTCAGCACTTCGTAGAGGAGATAACCGCTGCAACAAATTACATTCGAATAATTATCCGTTTAGGGCGAGTCAATATAGTCTAAACACTGAAAAAATCAGGGGCAACATGACGGGTGGATGCGTTGAATTGTTGACTACGAAGCGATGCCAAGGTGCAGCGCTTTCAACCATGCTTGGGAATGTGCTCAAATTACCATAAAAAATGATACCATGATATAACAAAAGAAAAATCATAGTAGAGTGAAACGATACTCTAAAATATCAAATTCTTGCGTACTTTCGGAGTTTCCCTAATGCGGAAAGTAACGGTGATTGGGGTGGAGTTAAAGGGGAGATGGGATTAACCATACGTTATGTGCAAAGCGTGCACTGTGTATCTAACGAAACAAAGTGCACGGCTTCGGACGCTGCAATTAACTCTGGCTAACCATGGGACCGTCATGTAATTTGCCTGCTAGCTATCAGGTCGATTGGATGCTTCTGTTCGGTGCAAAGGTCTCCGAATAGAATTGGAACTTCAGCAGAATCATTAATTAAATTAAAACCCAACAGACCAATGAAGCTATGATCCCTGCTTGTTCTTCGCATCGGCATCAGCATTCGTTAAATGCGGCTTGAGCGGTTATGCTCTGAGCAGTTGTAGACTGGCGTATAAGCCAGATTTCTAATTTCAAGCCAATAGCTTTCTTTGGCTACCATAACTGATTTTTTTTCATTGGACCGAAGTGCGTCGCCAATAGGTAAGAGAGAGCGGCCGAAAGTAAAGCTTCTGACGAGTAGGGGACAAGCGGTAACGGTGGAATGACTGAGGTCGTGTGGTTTATCGGCGAGTGAGAGGGAACGATGGTGTGACTGCTGACGTCCTGTATGCAGCAATGGCAATGTTCTCGTCTGGAACTATTGTGTTACTAGCCACGCCCGGTGGTCAGCACTGGCAGTGTCGCCTTCGTGGCAGGAGCGAGTGTTGCATTACTGACTCGCCACAATAAATGAAAACTTCTCGAAAATGCCGCCAAAGCGTGTCCTCGCCTAACAATAATTGAAAGAACGCCGTCGTTCACACTGCGAGAAAGCGAATCAACATTATGCCGCGCAGAGTGCTAAAAAAGAGAACATTATCTACAGCAAATGAAGGTGAGGAGGAGGAAGAGGACAAAAAATTTATTCTTTTTCTTTTTTTTTATTCGAGAAGTGTGCCATGAGGCATAAGTTGAAAAAGGAAAGGGGGAAGGAATGCACGGGATTGAAAGTTAAAAGAAGGAGTGAAGAACCGTTGCGCTGAGGTAGTCGCAGAGGTTGTTAATGAAACGGTTGTCCATTGTCCACTTCACGAAGTCACTTTCGCGGTTCCACCGCAGGCCCACCTCCGTGAGGAGCCGTTTTCTGATAGCAGCCGTCGCTGGGCACGTCCACAACAAGTGCCGCACATCACATATGTCCGGTGCAGCGCCACAGTGAGGGCACCTGTCAGGTAGTGGCAGATCTTTGGCACGCCACCGATGACGGACAGATGGTGTCAGAGCCGCCCCTGCCCGAATCCGGCGCACGGATACCTCCTCCTGCCGAGTAAGACTATGGGGGAGAGGGTGCGAACACGGAGGAATTAGAGCGCGTGTTCGCTGGCGCAGAACTTCGGAATCGGAAACGTGGGACAGGAACGGATCTGGGGGAAGAGGGGAAGGTGGCGGATCGTCTAATGTATGAAGATGAGTCATAGCATCCAAAAAATAATTTATTCAAGCCCAGCACTAATGAACGTGACGCTGTTCCTTCCCTCACCGAAATATTTGTCTTTATATTTGTCTTTACTTTGTGTTTGCGTTCCAACAAAGTCACGCGCTTATCATTAAATATCATTGAAGTCTCACGCAGGTTATCGTCGGAGTCTTGATGTTATCCGGGTTAGATTTCAGTGATCAACGGACATTCATGGATAAATTCAGCGGGATAACAACGCCACTCGCTTACTTAGATAGACATCTTCGATGGTTTTTGCATGATTTTTTTACGCTGGTGTAGAATAAGTCTTAGCTCGCCTTAAAAAGAAAAAGGTATCCACGCTCATGAAGGCCGCTTGTATAATTGGGCTCTCCCAGCGCTCGAACAAGAGGATCGCGTTAACGATTCTCGCTGAAAAAAAGAAAACAGGTTTTTTTTACATGCTCGAGATACTCCGTTGTTTTATCCTTAATCTGCGATGTCTACCTCTCAGCTTTCATGAACTTTCCCAATATAATACTTTCCTAAGTAGACATTAAAAACCAAGTTCAGAGAAACGTGAACAGAGATGTACAGGATCGGTCAAAAGTTGCCAGGCCGCAGGGTCGGATTTTAAGCAATGTAGTCGGGTCCTTCACATTGCTCTCAATCTAAGAAGCTTGTGAAAGGCGAGAATGGTGATTCTCCTACCCCGTACAGATATATTAAGCTTCGAGGATGACGTAGATGACCAGCCACAAAGCTCGAAAGCAGATCCTGTAGCCTGGAAACTTTTGGCCAACCCTGTACATGTTTCATGCTTATTAGGCGCATGCTTTCTCAACACTGCGCGCGCCGCAACATTCGTAGATAACTGCGATGCGTCCGTAATACCGATGCCGGGGCTTTGATGTTCTTTATCACACTGACGAGCTATTTTCACTTCCCGCATGTTCAGGGTGTAAGCAAAGGTACCGAACCTCCTCATCGACTCCACTTATTACTCTCGTATGTCACCTTGTGGTTTTCCCAAGAACTGCGCTTCCTTTGGTGAATTAAGCTGCGACGCATGTTATGGCTTGCAACCCTTTCAGTTTAGTCATGAGACTGCAGTGAAGCATTAGGCTTGGCATTTGGAAGCTGTACTGAAAGGAGTGTCATGGCGCGGAATGATTTACTCACCAGAGAATACTGTGAAGTGAAGACCGGTGGAACTAACAATCATAACTTTGCTCGGCCGTGTGGAACGCAAGGGTAAATTGATTTGTCTTCTGATTATTTTACATATGAGTGATAACATTTCGTTTGGGTACCACACGTCTCAGGTCAAAACACACGAAAAGGAAAAACGACCTGCAGTCAGCTGTCTCACATGTGTTTTCGGGGATTAAGACGTACGAATGTCTGAGGAAAATCCCGAATACGCCCAAAAAGCGGATGCCATGTATAAACTGGCAGCACGTAGTTTCCGAGTTCTTATCTTTGTTCGTCGTCAGGAATTGCCTGGTGTTCGATATGGCCGAGAACGCCACGATGCATTGGTAGAAAATTACTAGAAGTAGAAAACGAAGACAGAGATAAAAATTATCTTCTCTCGCAATTACAAAAAAATCTCAGTGATTTGCACCTTATGATCATTTGAGCCCACTGCGAGCGAGAGTCCCGTGCACAGAACAAGTACGCATTAACAGTATACGTCTGTTTTGTTGTCGTATTTGCTGCCGCTATGTGAGAGTATGGCAGCGCTTCAGCAGTGCAGAAGGGTAGCAGTTGTAAAGACGGAAAAGTATACGTAAGTCTTTAAAGCACCATGCCAGTGACAATTCCAGTATGGGAAAAGCCTGAAATTTCATTAAAAAAGAAGATCGTTCGAAGTTCAAATCAGAGGAGATAAATGCTGCAAAACCAGCTCATCAAACAGTGTTAGTTCACTACTTTTTTTATAAAGCTATAGTTTTACCGCGCAAATGAGAGACGGGCGCATAGATGGACAGCGGACAGGGCGGGCAGTGAATTACGCTTTGTAGCGAAAGCTACATTACGGTAGTGGCGGCGCGCTACCCTGTGGCTGCCGGCGGCGCTGCGCCGTGGCTGATCACATGGTTCGTCACGTGGTTGGCCACGTGACCAAGTACCACTAGATTAGCTGTAGCTATCGCGTCACTCCAGGTTTAACCAGAGCTAAACCACCTCCAATTTTTCGTCTGTAGATATGTCTGCTAAGCTAAATGTGCACTTTATATTGCATAAAACAAATTAAGGAAGCCGATCTGTGGGTCACGTACGGGAAGCTAATGGGTTTAAAAGAACACCTATGCCAGGAACTTCTCCGGTGTTCATGCATGCCGCCTTCATTGGCGCAATACATTATAGAAGGAAACAAGCGTGTTCATTAGCTAGTCGGCGAAAATGTATTCGAGTTGGGTCCTAGTCACTGACGGCAAAGTGTCCAGCGGAATGGGCGCTTTCGGTTTGGTTTATGAAGGTTTAACGTCCCAAAGCAACTCGGGCTATGAGAGACGCCGTAGCGAAGGGCTGCGGAAATTTCGACCACCTGGGGTTCTTTAACGTGCACCGGCATCGCACAGTACACGGGCCTCTATAATTTTCGCCGCCATCGAAATTCGACCGCCGCGGCCGGGATCGAACCAGCGTCTTTTGGGCCAGCAGCCGAGCGCCATAACAACTCAGCCACTGCGGCGGCGGCGGAATGGACGCTTTTGAGAATGTACTGCCAACGGCGATTACGGAAAATGACGCCTGACTAGTTCGCTTTGATTTTGGAAGTATATGGGAAAAAGTGAAGTCGCTCTGTCTCCAGCGCGGAAAATGGCGCAAATATTTACGACAATCCACGTAAATTGGTTTTGTAGCGTTAGCTACATCACGGTAGCATTTCGAGCCTTCAGCTTGGCGGCGCCGTGGCGGTGGCTGTGCCGCCGTGCCGTGGCTGCTCCTCCACGCTGTCAAGTGGTTGGTCACGTGGTGCGGAGCACATGCAGGCGGCGCGGCTGCAAGGCTGATCACGCGGTCTGTCACGTGACCAGCCACGTGGTACGGAGCAGCTACTGCTGCCGGCGGCGCGTTCCCGAACCCGAGCTCCCACAGCTGTGCGCATGTGCCGTATCATGTGGAACGGAGATGAAGAAGGAACGCCCAGCGAAACGGAGCGGCGAAAGACTGAGTTTGCAATTCAACTGAGCAAGTTCCACTCGGCCAGCTGTAGCTATGGCGTCACTCCAGGTTTAATCAGAGCTAAATCGCCGCCAATTTTTTGTCCTTTATGTCTAAAAAAAATAAAGCCAGTTGGATTACGGAGGCCTTTATGTCTGTTGTCTATATGTGCGTCGGTTTCCATTTGTGCCGTGAAATTCTACCTTTGTGAGCCACCGCTCGAATGAACATATTTGTTCAGAAAACACCCCGGCACACAACGCGCACATCCGGGAACTAAGACGAGCAATGTCTATTTGAACGTTTCCGCACCACGCTGACACCTGTATAAAAGTGTATGGAACAACTAACTATGGAACTGGTTTTATTAGTTCAGCAGAATGCGGTTGAGGGGAATGTGATCTTAGTTAGTCGAACGTTTCTTTACCAATGGCTGATGCGATAAAAATATTCTGCTTATTACCGGAACACCCGATTTATAACAGGGAAAATTAAGTGCGCTTCATCTTGAAACGTAAGTTCTTTCTGAAATAAAACAACTTGTTATTTTTTTGCGACCACGATTTGATTCTGTGCACGATTCTATGAGTGACCATTAATGTTGAGGCTACTCCTTCTTTTCCCTATATGCGGCACCACTGGTAGTTCATTTGAAAAAAGGCACGCGTCTACCGAACAACACATCACGCAGAACATTTGTCGTACCTGTTTTGCGATTCTTTTTCCATCTTTTCGTGAACACCTCGAATGCAGTCACAGCAACAATTACAGTGAGCAGGACCGCCAAAAATGCTCTGAAAAAACGAGCAAATTATTACACAGACGCATGGTGAAAATGAAACTTCAATGGCGCAGATGATGAATTAAAAATATGGGCGCATAGCCTCGTCTCCAAGTAATTCCTTGTGGAGGAACACTGGTGGAGTCGTTAGCTGGTGCAACTTTTTTCTTAGATACTACAGTGCTCTGTGAGGACAGTGGTAGCTCTAGTAACAGGGACGATATTTAGCGCTGCCTCTATGTCATGTCAATCGAAACACTAACTAGCCCTGCTTTCTGCCTTTAAGTAGTACAATGTGACAATTATGTGTGAATCATATTTCAAGAAATTATATTTGGCAGCTCGTGATTACTCTCAAAACGTCCATTAGAGAGATGGTTCCGTTTCCTTGCATCAGGGCAAACGCATGGTTGCCCAGCGCACTGACACTGCAACTGAAAGATATAGGAAATGTACTTGTGCGTACAGCTAGTGTGTATGAGAATTCCTAAAGTCAACAAATATATATAGGGGCATGGAGCCGCCTTGGGGTCCAGGGAAAAAAGATTTATAAAACCGCCCGCACGCAAGGCTCTCGAGCACATCTTCATCACAGGTGGGCTGCCATTCATTCAACTGAGTTTGGACTTTCGTTCACTCACACCATATGATGAGAAACGGTTCATGTCGAAGATTTGCTGGAACATAGGTATAGTAAAGACGCGAATCAAGGAATAAATGTAGACGGCCACATTCTTTGTTTGCACACCGCAGCTCAGCAGTCGAGCGTTCGTGAGGGCCAAACTGAACTTCATCAGCTTCGTCTTCCGTCTGCTTTCGCTCCTTCGGGCGGCACTGGCCGCTGGGGTATGAAACCGCAATTGTCGGTCGTACAATACTCCCGGGGTGAAAAGGCGTCATCCTTGCGGCCTAAGGGCAAGAGATGATAGCGGGATCGTAGTAGGGTTTCAGGCGGTCGAAGTGGACAATTTCACAGCCGCGGCCGCGATGATCAGACAAAGGCGTGAGGGGCTCGACGAGATAATTAACTGGAGATGTCTGCTGAACTATGCGATAGGGGCCGTGGCATTTGCTCGGCAGTTTTGCAGACTCACCCGGGCTGGAGCAGGGCACCCAAAGCCAAACTAAGGACTCAGGAAGGTGAGCCGGCCGCTCACAGGTAAATGTGGCGCGGGCACTTTTCGGACGGTGCTGGTCGTGACAAGTAAAGGAACGGGCGAGTTCACGGAATTCTTCGGCATGTGTAGCAGCTTGAGAGACGGTTGTTAATTCTCAGGAATCTGGGTGGTAAGGGAGTACGGTTTCTGTAATGAAAGATGTGTGATGACCCCCATAATGCGCAGGTCCACACGGGACGGAGAGGCAAAGAGACACCGTATGGCTCAGTTTAAACAAACAGATATATTCAATAATTATACATGATTAAGATTCAGAGGCTGGGGCGTCCGAGCTTACGTGCCGACGACTTCATGGGGGCGATGGAGTGGCTCCGGAGTTGGGCTCGAGCGGTTGCTGGCAGAAGCTGCACGCCGTCGGGCTTCGGCGCTGAAGGCCCTCTTGGCGAACGATGTCGTCCTGAGCGTCCCTCTTCCGTACTGCTTGTCGATTTTTATATCCTCTTCTCCACACTCCCTAGGGTGAGGACGAACACGCCGGAGGGGAAGGAGGGGGGCTAGGGCTTTCACTTGGGCGCACAAACATACCACCGCACTTATGGTCTCGCCCCCCTCACGTGTTGAGTCCGAGGGAAAGAAGGTTGTCTTCGAGGTAGCGCATAGCGTCGGCTGTGGTAAGGCGCGCTCTGGCCCGCTGACAGTTCCCGCGGGTCACCGGCCTCCGCTCTCCATCCATCAACTGACACTCGCTCCTCAAGGTAAGGCGCGCTCTGGCCCCCTGACAGTTCCCGCGGGTCACCGGCCGGGAAAGTGGTCCCTTGTCCTGGGATGTGCTCGGGAGGCCTCCCCTGGAACCGCCACGGCAATTGGGGAGGATAAAGCCCGTTTCCCCGTGGCGGCGGCGGCGGGTCCGGTTGGGTCCGGTTGGGCTTAAACCCCTTCGTTCTGGTCGTCACTCTCAACGAGCATGGCTGGGTAATTGATGATGCCGCTGTCATCTGGGTCTCCGTCTACGCCGCGCCGTCGAACGCGGACCCTCGTAGCACACACAAGGAACGTCACACTCGCTCACCCTCCAGAAGAATGTTCTCCGAACATTTGAGTCCATGCAGCTCCCCTTGTCTTTCTGAATCGCCTCGCACAGTGCGTCCGACAAAACACTTTTCGCTGCACTCAACACCACTGCACAACACCATATGCCTCCGCTGTCATAACTGGCGTCTCCAGGGGCAGCACTGATCTTCTTTTACAGATAAACATGAAACTCAGCACCCAAGCCTCTCCTTTCTAGTCCAAACTGGACGAAATAAATTTACCACAGTTACAAAGGAGCTCCCACTTCTAGCACGATCACGGCACAGACAAAAATATAGATAACGAAAGAAGTAGGGCAGGTTCTGCATGCGCTCCGCATGCTCTCCTGTGAATGTGTTACTTAATGACAGAAAGGTTTAACTACCAACTCCGATAACTTAACACATAAGCACATAGCAATGTTATGAGCTGTGGCATTACACAATTCTAACCAGTTCACAACTGCGCTCTGTTTACTCCATTCGTCCGACTTAGCTTTCCGATTTCGCAGCGAATATCGGCCTTCATGAGTCATACTAAGTAAGTCTGTGACCCTTTGTCTGCTTTGGGACTCGCGAGGGCTCGTGGCAGAAGCCTCTCCTGGCGTTATCTGCGCGGCAACCTCGCGCGCTTCTTCTTCTAGCAATGCATGAAGTAAATCCGGTGGCATTTCGGCCGTCACCTCTGGCGCCTGCCGAACAAATGCAGGAGAGGGCGTTTCTTGCGAACTATCTGCGCGCTCCGCTTCACTTCTGTCCCCATCAAGATCCGCGCTTTCCCTTTCCTCATTTCGTGAATACTGAACCGGTGCCGACTTGAGGCGATTTGCGTGTATCCTTATCAAGCGCCGGTTCACGTCTCGGACTCTGAAGTTTACCGGAGAAAGCTTCTCGACAACCTCGCACGGTCCTCTCCACTTCGTCTGGAACTTACGAGCTAGCCCAATCTGCCTTTGGCAGTTTTCAATGTACACGCTGTCCCCCACATTAAACGGCGCGTCTTTAGCACGGCGATCGTGCACCTCCTTCCTGCGTTTCGCCGCTTTCTTTAAGGCCTCCTTTGCGATGTCCCTCGCCACTTGCAAGCGCGATTCTAGCTCAACCTTATAGTCGTCCAGTGAAGCGTATGGGACACGACGGGGGCCCTCTGGCACTTCACTAGGCTGGTCCGGGTCTCGGCCGTAGAGAAGAAAGAATGGCGATTCGCCCGTGCTCTCGTGTGCTGCGGAATTGTAGGCAAACATTGCATACGGGAGCCACAAGTCCCAGTCCCGCTGGTCGCGCGAAACAAAATGCGACAGGAACCCGGCCACGGTTTGGTTCAGTCGCTCCACCGCGCCGTTGCAAGCCGGATGGTACGGTGTTGTCTGCTTCTTAGCGATCTTAAGCAGCTCGCAAACTCTCCTCATTAGCTGCGACACGAAGTTCGTTCCCCGATCTGTCAAGAGTTGCCTCGGGGGTCCATGTCGGAGCACGATCTGTTCGACAAATGCTCTTGCAACCGTGTCTGCCTTCTGATCTGGGAGTGCTACCGCTTCCGCGTATTTTGAAAGGTGATCGATAAATACTAAAATGTACTTGTTTCCGGAAGTGGTCGTGGGCAATGGGCCCATTATGTCCATACCTGTCCGCTCGAAGGGAGCCGAAACCTCAGGGAACGGTTGAATTGGAGCTGGTCTTCGTCCCTTGGGTGTTTTTCTTTCGAGACAGGAATGACACTTCGCACAGTAGTCTCTAACATCCTGTCGCATGCCACTCCAAAAGTACAAACGCTCCACACGCCTGCGTGTCTTCGCTACGCCAAAATGACCGGCGCATGGCGCATCGTGAAACGCGCGAAGAACCCTTTCTGTCCACGACCGAGGTATGACGACTCTCTCCCAAGCGGTTTTCTCTGGTCTCCCTTTCCTGGTCGGCCTCGTGCGCCGACCCAGGGTGCCGTCTTTGCCAATGAAATAACCTAGCTGATCGGGGTGAGACGGTGCGCCCTCTAAGCTTTCGATTATTCGCTTCAGGTCAGGATCTTTGCACTGCTCTGTGCGTAATTCGGCGGGGTCGACTACGGGGACAAACTCATCTATAGCTGCCACGGCAGCTGTGCGGCTGAGTGCATCAGCATTCAGATGTGTCTTTCCTGACTTGTGCTCAACTTCAAAGCAGTATTCCTGCAGGTGTAGATTCCATCTAGCGAGTCGCGAGCTAGGGTCCCTGACACTCATCACCCATTTCAGAGGATGGTAGTCTGTGACTAGCTTGAATTTGAGCCCGTAAAGGTAGCATCTGAAGTGCTTTACTGCCTGGACAACGGCGAGGCACTCGCTTTCCGTAGCTCCGTGCTTTTGCTCTGCGGGGCTCAGCTGTCGGCTAGCAAAAACAATGGGATGTTCTTTGCCCTCGATAACCTGAGATAGCACGGCACCAACTGCGAACTTTGACGCATCTGTGGCCATAACGACGGGAAAATTAAAATCCGGGTGGCGCAACAGCGGTGCACTCATTAGCTTCCTTTTCAG
The DNA here is from genome assembly GCF_052857255.1 of Amblyomma americanum. Lineage (NCBI taxonomy): Eukaryota > Metazoa > Arthropoda > Arachnida > Ixodida > Ixodidae > Amblyomma > Amblyomma americanum. The sequence goes on along the minus strand of NW_027526568.1, from coordinate 271,636 downwards.
GGCCCCAAAAGCATCCTCCGCGTTTTCGTCCCAGCGAAAGGCGACATTTCGTTCCTCATCCAATGCGGCCTCCACGGCTTGGTCGAAATTGCTCGGCTTGCGCGAGAGCACGAACCGGCGCACGGGGTCTTGCAGACCAGCCACGAACAAAGCGGTCATTCCCTCTTTAAGTATATCCTCCGCGTATTTCTTCTTTAGCTGGTCTCCTTCCTCCTCCCTGCTTAACGTATCGCGCGCTAAGCGCTGAAGCCGCGACGCAAACGTTCGCACGTCCTCCCCTACCATCTGTCCGGCGTCACGGAACCTCTGTACCCGCACGTGACGTGGTTCAGTGTCGAAATGCTCAAACGCGAGCTTCTTAAATTCCGCAAATGATTTTGTGGATTTTACCTTTTCGTCTCGCCATGCAAAATCATGAGCAGCTCCTGCCATCTTACACCTCGCCATTCCCAGCATTTGAGCATCGGACCATCCCCCCATTTTCCCAATCTCTTCTAGCATGGAAAAGAAATCACAGATTGGAACCCCTGTCTTATCTCCTGTAAACGTCGGAATGACGCTTCCTAATGCCAGCATGCTTGCTCCGAGCGACGGCTGTGGAGTGGGAGCTCCCTCAGATAAAGACATTTTTTTTTCAAGCCCTCCGGTGCCTCAAGCCTCTCAAATGGGGGTAAAAGTCCCACAATCAGTCCCGTGATTCCCTTTTGATTACAATTTTGAAGTCATTAATGTCGCAGCATTCAGAGGACATTTGCTTTTGAGACCCCACTTCTGACACCAGTGTGATGACCCCCATAATGCGCAGGTCCACACGGGACGGAGAGGCAAAGAGACACCGTATGGCTCAGTTTAAACAAACAGATATATTCAATAATTATACATGATTAAGATTAAGAAGCTGGGGCATCCGAGCTTACGTGTCGACGACTTCATGGGGGCGATGGAGTGACTCCGGAGTTGGGCTCGAGCGGTTGCTGGCAGAAGCTACACGCCGTCGGGCTTCGGCGCTGAAGGCCCCCTTGGCGAACGATGTCGTCCTGAGCGTCCCTCTTCCGTACTGCTTGTCGATTTTTATATCCTCTTCTCCACACTCCCTAGGGTGAGGACGCCCACGCCGGAGGGGAAGGAGGGGGGCTAGGGCTTTCACTTGGGCGCACAAACATACCACCGCACTTATAGTCTCGCCCCTCTCACGTGTTGAGTCCGAGGGAAAGAAGGTTGTCTTCGAGGTAGCGCATAGCGTCGGCTGTGGTAAGGCGCGCTCTGGCCCGCTGACAGTTCCCGCGGGTCACCGGCCTCCGCTCTCCATCCATCAACTGACACTCGCTCTTCAAGGTAAGGCGCGCTCTGGCCCGCTGACAGTTCCCGCGGGTCACCGGCCGGGAAAGTGGTCCCTTGTCCTGGGATGTGCTCGGGAGGCCTCCCCTGGAACCGCCACGGCAATTGGGGAAGATAAAGCCCGTTTCCCCGCGGCGGCGGCGGCGGGTCCGGTTGGGTCCGGTTGGGCTTAAACCCCTTCGTTCTGTTCGTCACTCTCAACGAGCATGGCTGGGTAATTGATGATGCCGCTGTCATCTGGGTCTCCGTCTACGCCACGCCGTCGAACGCGGAACCTCGTAGCACACACAAGGAACGTCACAGATGGCTCCCGACCGTAGAGAAGAAAATATGGGGAAAAACCAGTAGCTGCTTGCGTTGCAGAATTGTAAGCGTAGGTAACGAAGTGTAGAATGCAGTCTTAGTTTCAGTGATCGGATTAAATGTGCTTGGCCATCATGGCGCCGAGGGTCCGGTTAAAGCTGTCAGTCATGCCGCTTGTCTGGGGATGGCAAGATGATGTTGTACGGTAAACGATGTGACACTCCCGATGAAGGGCCTCCAAGACGCCGGACAAGAAGACACGACCTCGATCGCTGAGCACTTCCTGAGCCGCACGGTGGCGAAGAATGAAGTTCTGAAGTATGAAACCGGCTACGTCGCAGGCCGTTGCAGCTGGTAACGGGGAAGTTTCGGCATAGTGCGTGACATTATCAATGGCGAAAATGATCCAACGGTGCCCTGCAGAAGTTCTAGGAAGACGGCCGTAAAGGCTGATTACAACATGGTCTAAAGGCCGGGCAGGACAAGGTAAACGTTGCAGAGGAACAGGTGAGTGCCGTGGTGAATCCTTGCGGCGCTGACAGTAAAAGCAAGAGCGGACGTACTGACGGACCAAACGGTGTATTGCTCGCTAATAATACCGAAGGCGTTGGCGGGTAAACGTTTTCAGCACACCGGCATGAGCGCATAGTGGGTCGTTATGATAACTAGCAGAAATGGCGGAGCGGAGATGCCGTGGAATCATGAGCAGCCATTTGCGACCATTCGGTAGGTAGTAGCGAGGATACAGCAGCTGGTCACGCACGCCAAAGTGATGTGCTTGACGACGGAGTGCTCTAAAATGGGGGCGCGCTGAGCGGTTGGCTAAGACATCCAAAACAAAAGCTATCCAAGGATCTTTGTGCTGCTCATAAGCCATATCAATGGTATTAAGAGAAGGTGTTAGGCTAGAAATAGAGGGTTGGTCAAGATCAGAGGAAACAGGGGAGCGTGAGAGGGCGTCAGCATCGGAGTGTTTACGTCCGGAGCTGTAAATGACCCGAATGTCGTAATCTTGTGAACGGAGAGCCCAACGAGCGAGGCGACCGAAAGTATCCTTAAGTGAAGACAGCCAGCAAATGGCATGGTGATGTGATATGACAGTGAACGGGCGCCCATATAAGTATGGGCGAATTTTTGTGATCGCCCAAATAATCGCCAAACATTCTTTTTCCGTGACTGAATAATTGGTGTCCGCTTTTTTGAGTGCACGGCTTGCATAAGCAACGACGTACTCATTGAAGCCAGGTTTCCGCTGAGCAAGAATGGCACCCAGATCAATGCCGCTGGCGTCTGTGTGGAGTTCTGTAGGGGCGGAAGGGTCGAAATGGCGCAAGATCGGAGGGGAGGTGAGAAGATGACGCAGCGTTGGAAAGGCTTCGTCGCATGCAGTGGATCAGGCCGGTTAGTCGTGGCCGGCGGCGAGGAGTTGTGTCAGTGGGGCGATAATGGCAGAAAAATTCTTGACGAACCGACGGAAGTACGAGCAAAGCCCAATAAAGCATCTAAGTTCTTACAGGAAGGTGGACTTCGGGAAATCAGCAACTGCTCGGAGCTTGGCAGGGTCCGGGAAGACACCATCCTTGAATACGACGTGGCCTAAGATAGTCAGCTGTCGGGTGCCAGAGCGACACTTCTATGAATTGAGCTGCAGGCCAGCGTCACTGAGACACCGAAGGACACTCTCAAGACGAAGAAGATGAGACCGAAAATCCTGGAAGAAGACAACGTCGTCCAAATAGCAAGAAAGAAGAAGCAGAGGCATGTTTGATATTTCAGCCGGCGTAGGATGTTGTTTATCATGCGCTCGAAAGTTGCAGGCGCGTTTCAGAGACCGAAGGGCATCACAATAAATTCATACAGCCCATCAGGCGTGATGAAGGTAATTTTCGGGCGATCAGCGTCGGCCATCGGCAGCTGCCAGTACCCAGACCGCAGACCCAAAGAAGAAAAGTACCCCGCTCTCTGCAGGCAATCAATCGCGTCATCTATACGAGGCTGGGAATAGATGTCTTTCCTAGTAATTTTGTTTAGCTGGCTGTAGTGGACGCAGAATCTAATGGAACCGTTCTTTTTTCTTTTTCTTGACGAGCACAACTGGAGAAGCTCACGGGCTGTGAGAGGGGTGGGTCACTCTACGCTGTAGCATGTCGCTCACCTGTTCATCAATGATGCGGCGCTCAGCGGGGCACTGGCGCAGGGGTCCATGTGTTCCAGTGTCGATATGGTGGCGAACCGCTGTTCCACGACCAAAGGTGTCTTGGTGAGAATCGAAGGAGGCGCGAAAGCGCTGAAGCAAGGCGACAAGCTAGGCGCGTTGGAGAGGTGGAAGTGCGGCATTGACGGAATGGGCAAGCTGGTCGGGTGAGGTCTGGTCGGCTGCGTCGAATGGAGGAGTGATGGCGTTGATGTCATGCGCGGCAGTGTCATCTAGAACAGGAGAAGCGTCGTCGATGACATCAACCGTGCCAAGCGATTCTCCCCGAAGTAAAGTGGTCGGGATAGGCAACGGGTTTGCAACGTACAGGGCGCTACAGCCACCAGAAATTTTGAGCACAGCATGCGGGAGCATGACAGATTTGCGGTGCGCACTAAGGGGTGCGGGCGAATAAAGGACAGTAGCGTCAGAGAGTGCAGCACAAGTAAAGGGCACAAGAACAGAAGAGAAAGCTGGCACGTCGGTGTCGTTAGCGCCGAGAATATGCGTGGCGGTAGCAGGGGAGGCGTCCACAAGAGCATCACACAGCGGCGACAAATCAATTTGAGCACGTGCACAGCCGATGATTGCGTGATGCGCGGACAGAAAGTCCCACCCGAGGATGATGTCGTGAGAGGAGCGGGGAAGAACGAAGAACTTAATGGTGTAGTTGCGACATTGGATGATGAGGCGAGCGGTGCACGCTGCGAGAGGTTGATTGTGTTCAGCGCTGGTGGTTCGAAGGGAAATTTCAGAAAGGGGCGTCGTCACTTTATTTAGTTTGCGGCACAAGTTGCGACCAGTGATGGAGACGGCAGCACCAGTGTCAATAAGCGCATGAAGAGGAACATCTTCAACCAGCAGTTCAAAAACGTTCACAGTGGCGGTAATAGGGCTTGAGACGGTCGTTGACGGCGCAGTTATTGCTGGGTCGGGGTGTCATTCATAGTGGTAGAGCCTGGTAAGGGGCGTAGGCCTTCAGGTCCGTAAGTTCGTAAGGTCCGTACTCCCAGGGTGGGAACAGGCAGGACTTCCACCAAGTGTAAAGATACAAATCAAGGAATAAATGTGGACGGCCACAATCCTTGTTTGCACACCGCCGCTCAGCAGTCGTTGTTGTTGTTGTTATCCTATCAAAAGATGGCACATACCATCACTGGGGGATCGGCCAAGAATCGGGTGGCTATTCACCTGTACTCAGCAAATAAAAAAGAAAAGCACGCGGGAAAGCAACACCGGAGGATTCTTCCTCATGAACAAAAAAGGGATAAGAGTTTTGATTTGAAAATTGGTAATAAAAATACTAATGCAATAATAATAACAATAATTATAAAGATAGGCATTGAAAAAGAATTATTAAGTTAAAATGTAATAATTGATAGAAAAGAAAATTTTGTAACACTTAGCATGACAGTCGGTAAGATTCTAGCAGAAAATTTGGAACAGCGGTACAAACAGATCTGTGGCAGAACCCAAATGTGGTGGCAACAGATGACAGCAAGAGCGGGCTGCTTAAACTAAGATCATGGGGCCGTAAGGGCTCCTCCAGCAACCTTCTTCTCAAAGAGGTGTATCGGTGACAATAGAGCCAAAATGCTCAATAGATTCAGGCTCAAGGTAAAATGCACAAAGGGGAGAGAGCGCCAAACCCGATCTGTGTAAATAGAAATTTAGAGGAGGGATACGGCAGCGCATCATCGTCAGAGATACTTGAAGCTGCCGAGATCGACGAACTTGCCTGTTCCAAGAATATCTGAGGTGCTGATGATCCGCCGATGTTCAAAGTGTTGTGTCTTGAGTGTTCAAAAAGAAATGTCGCCGAAACCTAGATGCTGTAATATAGGCTGTAGCCGGGATGATAGGCAATACGAGGCCGCTTAGGGAAGCCTTTGCGAGAGTATCAGCAATGTCCTTAACTGTCACACTGCTGTGACCGGGAGCCCATACTAAATGAACAAGGCTCAAATGCGGAGGAAGCAGGGACAAGAATGTGTTGAAAATTGGGCCGTCAACATGCGCGGTGAGGGACGAATACAAGCAGTCAAGCGTTCGTGAGCACCAAACTGAATTTCATCAGCTTCGCCTTCCGTCTGCTTTCGCTCCTTCGGCGGCACTGGCCGCTGTGGCATCAAACCCCAATCATCTGTCTTACAGCATACGTATCCGCTAAACGTGGCAGATAAGTTAAAATGCAGAAATTCGTGCCTTTATGCTGTTTAGTTGGACATCTGAAGCGCAGTGAATCATGGATAGAGAGGAGGAAGACAAAGGAGAATTAAGCATAGAAAATGCCCTTGTGATTTACAAAACGTTCAAAAATTCCCTAATGAAATAACATTTTTATTCAGTAACCGTCATCTTTCACTTATCCGAGGCCAAATTTCAGAACGCTCCAGCGCTTAAACGATTACCTTTCCTTAGATGGAGTCCTCCATGTTCTCTTAATTGAAGAAAGCGTTGGAGGAAGTTATCTAATTTTCGGACCGTTCTTAGACTCTGCATGGGAAAGAGGCACTCAGAGCGCCGAGGAGCCGCGTATATGCGTCTGTGTCGAGATCGTGCGCCTTATAATGAAAGTAGATTTCTCAAAGCTAGGAAGAAACCAAGTACAAATCAATAACTGCTCGATGGCTCGGCAGGGAAACAGTTTGCCTGGCAACGCCTCCGAGTTTGCAGTGCAGCAACAGCAGGGAATGTTCGCACTGCCATTGTGATCTCAGCGTCGCCTCAGCAGCCAGAGACGGCTTACTGCGCAAGCGCTTAGCGAATGTTTACGCGATAAAACGTGCATTCATGTCAAGGAGCTAAGTAAGGAAGCATCAAGGTAGCGCTGTGCCTACCTCAAGAAAAGGACGCCCGAAAGGAGGCCTCACAGTGGACTCCTTAAAGGGGCCCTGACATGGTCGTTCTTCATATTGCAGTTTTCTGCTTCAGTAACTAATGCAAGAGCTTATGATTCAATTCCGAAATTTGGCTGCCCTGGACGCGCTGTATTTTCCACAAATTACGATCGAAATTGAGACCGGGAGACTCCTCCCACCGGCAGCGACCGCCATATTGAAAGCTCTAGTGACGTCACTAGCACATGCACTGAGCAACGTCGTCTGCTCTCGTTCCTGCAATATGCGCAGTGAGGTCTCATTCCCCTCTGTACTTTTGCGGGGGACCGAAGTAGCAGTCGTTCCCCATATATGAATGACAGGTACCGCAAAAGCGTTAATAACAGTAACGCCGTTATTCTTCGGTATAGGTAGGGTCCAGTCACACTAGGCCGATGCGATGGCGATCGACGGTCGGTGGGCTCATCGGTACGCAAATGCCGTGACTGACGCACTGGTCTGTCACGTTAGACGGACGACGACGCCAGCATGATCAACGATCGCGTATCGTAGTAATGTTAGAGTCAGCTTAGTGGGAACCAGAAGAGAGCGGTAGGGGACTAGTTGGTATGCACTCTACAAACTTAAGAATATGTATAATTATTGGACCTCATGCTAGTCACGGCGACATACGCTATGTGCGTGCACCAGCGAAGATGTGCTTTCAATCAGTGCCTGCGCATAGAACCGATCGGCGAGGCAAGCGACACGGGCAGAAAACGCCGCACGACGGTGCCGCTCGCCGCCGTCGCCTGGGCTTGTGCCTCCGAGCGAAATGTTCACGCCCGGTGAGGCGACGGCCGGAAAAACGGCGCTTGTGTACGTTATGCGTATCGGAAAAAGCTAAACAAGCGGCTACATATCATAGCTTCACATTTTGTTACTAATCAGTGGGGAACTTTTGCCATATTCTTGAATTTCGGTTGACGGGGGACCGCCGGCACCTTTCATGACGAGGCGTAGCGAGTACGCAGGATTCGTGTGTGCGATTTCGGCGATTGCGGAGAGCGAATTCGCAAGTTTTAGCGCCTGCAAATAGCTGTCAAGGTAATTTTGGCTACAGTCCCCTCAAAGCGACGACTGCCTAGATCGCAGGACGCGAGTACAATAAGGGGGAAGTGCCGATATATGTGACCCGGTCTGCATAGCATGTGCACAAGGCAGCCGGCCGCAGCCGTCGGCGTCAACTGCGGTGAACAAATCTGGTTGTTTTCCTTAATTGAAGTAATGTCCGAACGTATTTTTAGCTGAACCAATCTGAACTAAATTTTGGTGACATAAGAGAACGCAGATATAATTAGCGGAAAGGGCCGGTATCATAAGTGAAGCGTTTCCCAAGCAGGCGATATAGCATCATCGGCGCTTATTGCAGTGTTATCATGGTGTGTAGATGAGTAAAGGTGCAATTTGTGAGCAAGAGTACGTAATATTTAAGATAAGGATAACCCACCTGGCGTTTTATGCCACGCAAACGAGCAGTACTGTTTGCGCACAGCCATGTAAGCAACCTCAGCGCGGGGCTGGAGTTGCAATCGTCGCACTCCTGGGGCACAACGCGCACGCGCAGCAAAATGCTAAATGCTGTACCCTTAATTTGAAGAACTCATATAGACGGCGGCGACTATTCGTCGGTGCGGACAGTGAAAGCATTCGTGTCGCATAGGGTTTTCAAGCGTCTTAATTGGTTCCTGCAAAAAGGTTCCAAGAGTCGAAGGAAATGTATGCTCGACTTACGAACGCGTACATGCAGCGCGGAAGTCGTCGCATTCGGCACTTTTCTCTGCTTCTTTCGTGCCTCAAGGTTACTGTAGTGCACTTTTTGATAATTTCAATTTAATTATCGAGCGATGAATAGCGGACAAGAACGTGGTAGCTAGCTACAAAACACCGCGGTTTTCACAGCGCACATCGGGGAAGGGATGCACGGCACGTGCCGCTTTTCACATGCGGGAGCACATGACTGCACAACAGAGACCATACTCATAACATACGAACAGCATGCTTCTAAGCGTGAATAATAAAGCAGGGGTCCATCGATTTCTGCTTCTTTAACAATCGGAAAGTGGGCGCCACGAACAAGTGCGCTTTCACAAGAATCACTCAGCTCGCATACTCAACTGAAGGCCTCCGAAAGTGAAACTCGGAAAACGCATTTTATTTCGCTAGGCTAAAAAAAAAAAACTTTTCGAGCGACCGCTATCTGCGGTGTGCATGCAAGCACCTCAACAGCTCGCAGAAGAGGACGCGTGGCGTGTATGCGCTCGTGAGGTCAACGATCAGAGGTTGCCAGACCAGCAAGCAGTTCGCAAAAGAAACGAAAAAAATTCGTTCTAAAAATATTTACCGCACATAATCAATTGAAAATTCGGGGAATTGTAATTTAACCTCGGGAATTAAAGGCGATAAGCAGGGTATGTGTGAAAATAGGCTGTCATGGCCCCTTTAATAAGGCGCATTGAAATTATTAGGGAAAGACGGCTACCCGCTCCTAAGGCATCCACTGAGGCAAGGAGCGTTTTAAAAATTGACCCCTAATATGTGCATATTTTATTGCCTGATGACTGACTGCAAAAGAAATGACAAAGTTATTTTTGACCGAAAAAAATTTCGAGCCGGAAGAAAGTTTTTATTACAAGGATGTGCAGTCCTGCACTGACGCGCACTCCTGTTTCTGTCAGCTTTGGTTGTGAATAGCTTAGAATACTTTTCGAGCATATATCCAAAACTTTTTGCATGCAGTTTGCAATTACGCTTGAATGAAGCCAGTTGTTCATGCCGATTGCTAAACTTTAATCGCAATTCTAAGATTTCACAAATACAAGAGACGATGTCTTATTCTGCGAACTTTAAAAGTGATCTTTGAAAAGAAATATGCGACAACTGCATATGACTAACGCTGTGTATGGCACAAATTTATCTCCTTAGAGACGTTTATAATAGCATATGAGCGCTTACGTACGTTATACGCAGGCATTTAGCGGAAGGTTACAGTGGAAATCGCATAACCACCTTTAGTTTATCATATGTCAATCTGAACGGAACGATAGCGCAGGCCGCAGTGGCGCCATCTGGTGTTAAAATGTGAACAATATTTTGTGACACATTTTCCACATTTAGCCAAGGTTCGCATGTCATTTCGCGTAGATAGCCAGTTCCATGGCCAGTTAAGTTGACGCAGGGCCCAGTTTCTTTTAGGTAACTGAACCGAGCAAGGTTTTTTCAAACGTCATATTGAGTTCTTACGGGACGTTCTGCTTACCGCCGAAACGACTACAATTGGCAAGGCTACCTTGGCGTAAAAATCTAAATCAAGGCAAGCCACAGTCGGCGGAGTCTTGTTAGGGTTAAGAGCTGCGGAATCGTAACGCCGAATTGAAAATTGGGAAAGTTTATCCCTCATTTGTTTTGCTGTTGGCGAGTGGAGGCGATGAGAATATCACGTGTGCCATTTAAAGGCAATGAATATGCCTAAGAATCTAATAACATTGAAGAATTCTCTCCGAAGCGGGTGATGTGGGCTCCACCATCTTGAAAACGCTATTTTTCCTAGCTTAAGCAAGAGCACGCACGCTAAATTCGAAAAACAGCGTACGTAACGCGCACGTACGTTAAACCTCGATTTGGAATAGTGTTTGGCGCATGCGCAGTATGAAGGACGCTATTTTATAGCGCTCACTATCCGTTTGCATATGTCGGCGTGCGTTATACTAAACATCTCTATTTACGATAGAAAAATTTCCGCCAAATATTTAAAGGCTAATGAAATATTAGTGCACATATTTCGAGAAAGCACTGATTTCCAAGAAATCTTGGATGTCGGCGAAAAAAAAATTTTCATATTTTTAAAAACTTATTTTCAGGCATTCTACATATATGAATCTTCAATAAAATTCAAAAGATGTTTCATAATATTGATCGTTAGATAAGCCAGCCCTTAAGAGTAAGTCGTAGAAAATTTGCGCTTTTTTTTTCCTAATTTCGTTTTTAATGACCTATCATATATTTCCAAATGATGCCGAGAATTGTTCAGGTGGAATATTTTATAGCAGTTTAGTGAGCGCAGTTATTGTCAATTTTTATTTTTTTCAAAATAATCAGAAATTTGGTGGACGGGAAGCTTTTGGAGGTTTTTAGAAGTCTTAATCTAAGAAAACAAGCAAGCGATATCTTCAAATTTATCCTTTCATATGTTATAAGGGCAGTTGTCGGTTAAAGAATACAAAATGAATTCACCAGCGTTTCGTTAGTGCTTAAAAAATATCATGAAGCGAACTTCAAGAAAGCACACAACAACGAAAATTGCGGACAATGTACAGCATATTTTTACATATTGTTATTACATTTGTGGAAGTATCCTTGGCCATGAAAATGTATATGAGCATTGAAAAAATGCAGCGTTGCAGGCGTGTTGCTGCTGCAGTTGCATCCGTTGCTGTTAGCCAGGCGTGGGCCGAGTACGATGTAAGCATCACGTTAGCAATGTGGTAGTGGATGCGCTAAACCTTCCACCTTGTCCCCAAATGTGCGTTCTTGTGCATTTTCAGTGCCGGAAATGCGAATTCCCGTATGTGTAAAACGCGCTATTAACTGAAGACACGACTTTAAGTTACGGGGTGTGTTAATTTGTTGCGCAAATTTAGATACAATGTTGATATATTTAATTCTAAAGTGCTCCACAGAGAAAACTTCCTGCGTTTGATACACGTAGCAAAAGTTTCTTCACAACAACAAACAAGGTGAGTCGAGTCTGGTATAGAAGGTTCACATTTCAGAAGCTCTATGCACCGGCAGTATTATAGAACGGGTTTTTAATCCTTGTGAAAATTCATGCAATGCACACCTCCTGGTGAACATAAGAAGTAATTTTTTTTATTCGCCCTTCGAAATTTGTCATTCTGTGCTTTTTGAAGCTTGAACATCTTACTCCATAAAAGATATATCACGGAACTCATTTTATTTTGTGGCTGTTGGCATAGAAGGTAGCGTTAAATATTTTCGGCCGCATCTTATATCATTTCTGCTTCCTAAGGTAAAGACCTCCGAAGTTAGCACACACTCTTTCCGCGGGCCAGATCTTCAATATTTCAGAAAAAAAACAATGAATTTTATAGACAACGTTAAAAGCGCGCACTCAATTGTAATTATATATTCCGGCTGAAACCTCTGAGATCTCTTGAAAACTTTTACATCACTGATGATCAAAGTTGGCCAGCACATCAAAGCATTGCACAGGCCTGTCTCTTGAGAGGTTCTGTATTCGCTACAATAGCAATATTGTGCAACATGGTATTTGTGCTTCCTAGTAGTCATGTGAAGTGCAATGCCTGCAGAAAATATTTTTAAAAAATGTTTAATTTTCATTCGCCAACAATACATTTCAAGGCTGTGTGCTGTCAGAAGTTTGGGCACTGATATTTGTTCAGCCTCAAAAGATGTCAGTGAATTTGGTATAGAAAAGGAGGAAACATTGCGTAGCACTTACCGTTAAATATTTGCACCTATAAGTAATTTATTTTTCAGAGAAAAACCTACAAAGGTATCAGAAAAATTTATGTTCGGTTTAATTTGTATAATTATATCCTGCTAAATTTGGAAAATTTCAGAGAAAAGTGAATTCCACAAAAAATAGCTGCTGGCTGTCTTCCGTAATTATATATTGCCTGTAAAAATTTTAAGCCATCTTCTCGAAATGCATTTCTTGTTCTTCAAAGTTTCCTTCCGGGAAAAAAAAAATATTCGCAGATCCCTTCTTTCCAGCGTCAGGCAATGAGGTATATATGTACAAGTCTTTGGTAACAGTCACTCTGCAGAATTTACCTGAAATCTGCCTCGGTATCTGGTAGCTTTGAATTATAGAAGGAAAAACTTAAAACTCTTGTTGCCCGAATGCCAGGCAACACACCAATGAAAGTAGCCAAGAAAAACAATTCTTTTTTTTTTACTTACAGAATCCAGGCCTGGGGGCGATTTATGCCTTCCTGTTCGTTGGTCACGCAGTCCTTTACAGTAATCGTAACGGCAGTCCCCACCACTGCGCGTAGAAAGCAGTCACACACACAGTTGGACTCCCGATAGAACGACATAATGATCACAGCCAAGAAGAGCCCTTAGGTTACCAAAAGCTGCTTGCTTTGCCCCGTCACTGAAAGCATAGACTTCGATTAAACACCAATATTTACCACCCTTTCTTCAGGAAACTAAAGCAACCCGCCCAAATACTGACACGGTGTGACACGCAAAGATTACAATCCGCTAAAGAATTTCGCAGGGCTCTGCTGACTCCTCAGTTTCTTCTTCAGTGACTATGCGGTGACGAAGTCTAAGCGACCTCCCGACAGAAGTTGGCCCAGTTTAACATTTTTTCGCCGTTTTTGGTTCTACAAATATTCAACGTTGCCAAAGTGAGTTACCAGACGTTCGCCGTAATTGCAACCTTAAATTATATCAGGCATCCATGAGCCATGGCAACGAACCAGAGGTTGAGACTTCGCATCCAGATGTGTTGAAGTTTCTCACGTATCGCATTCAAACGTTGTGAGGACGAAATATCGACTGAGAGAAAAGCGCAGTAGGTAGCAAACTTCTATGGCATATGTGTGCTCAGGAGTACATTCACTGTAGCTGTGCCTCCCGACCGTGCTTCCTCGTATTGATAACAGCAGGCGGACCGTGCAGATCCTCTGTATACTTACAGCCATTTCTAGCGACTTGCTAGCGGGGCTGTGCGGAAATAATATTTCTTCTGATATCAGTACACCGTAAACTTTTGCTTCGACTGTATATAGGTAGATTTTTTTTTGCGCTGACGGATTTAAAAAAAAAGGCAGCGCGCGATACATCGGTCTAGTCTGTGCAGGTGGATTGTACAAGGCAGACATTATGTACTGGTAATGGGTCAACAATTAGACGATCAATTAACCAAAATAACCGATAAACATTTTATTTTGGGTTTTAAGAGGCAAAATTATATTGCGTAATTGAATGTCGTAAATATCAAACGAAGACCCAGTTTTAATTTTTTTTCTCGGACATGTGATTCGACATATAGAACTTCAAACATAGACATTTTAAACTTAAATTTTCACACTGCTGGCACTCTGCCGGCGCCACCTGGTGGCCGAACCTGTCTCCCAGCGCGTGGCCGAACGTCTTCTTTGTCTCGAATTAGCGCGGCTGTTCGACAAGCTTCGCCCCAGCAAATGGCGGTGCTTCCAGCTTCCTGCTACGTTTGTCGGTGACATTTTCTGGAAGTGCTGGGTCCCATCCCATGTACGCTGACCCCGTCGATATCCTTGACGCTTCTCCCTGAAGCGCGGACGCCACACCTGACCACGTCGCCTGCAAGGCCTGCAACTCGAGTTTGAGCTACCGACAAGGCCTGTGCGAGCTATGACTTCTACCACTGGCAGCCAGACAGGTCGGTACTCCGGCAGTGCCCCGCCGTTCGTCCTTCTCGCACCTCGGTCGCCACCTTCTTTCCACGGCGACCGGTTCGAGGATGTAGAAAATTGGTTGGCCAGTGTCGACCGTGTTGCTGCATTTTAACCAATGGGACGACGGGCGGAAGCTGATGAATGTATATTTCGCACTGCAAAACTCGGCGAAAACGTGGTTCGAGAACCACGAGGCGTCCTTCTCCAACTGGGCAGCATTTCGCCGTGAGCTACTCGCCACATTCAGCTTGAGCGAGCGAACAAAAATACTCAAACTTCCCGTAGCTCCTGGTCAGAGCAGTCCAACGAGAGCGTGGCCAAGTTTATTAACGACATGACCCGCCTCCTCAATCGGGCCGACCCGGCCATGCCCGAAGCTACAAAGGTACAGCACCTTATGCGCGGCGTAAAGGAGCAGCTGTTTGCCGACCTCATGCGCGACCCTCCGAGAATCTTCGCCGCCTTCGCCAAGGAAGCTACGAGCATGGAACGCTCATTGCAGGAACGGAGTGCCCAATAGGGCCGTCAGGCAAAAGTATCGGTCGCTCACTACTGCACGTCCTTGCCAGGTCCCGGGGATGAGGCGCTGCGGGAGCTTGTGCGGAGCATTCTCCGCGAAGAACTGCGATACCTTCACTTGGATGTTCCGTCGGGAAGCATACCTTCTAAAGGCGATGTCCTACTTGACGAAATCCGGCGAACGGTGCAGCCACCACCAGTACCACTATCGGAGCCGCACGTCATATCTTACAGCGATGCCCTGCGCCGACCTGCCCCCGCGCCGAAAGCGTTTCGCCCAGTTACCGGACCACGACCCATCGATACCTGCGTCCCGTTGAGCAGCAGCAGGATCTGTGCCCTCCTTTCAGCAAAGCGCACGTATGGCGAACGTCCAACAATCGCCCCATCTGTTACCACTGCGGGGAGCCCAGCCATATTCTGCGGAATTGCCCGTACCAGCTGATGGGTTTGAGAGGATTCCCATCGGACGCGCCTCGACCGCGCTATGGTGAAAGACCGCAGGGCATAGCCGCTCAGGTACCTGGCCGCTCAGGTGCTGCAGCGGCACCAATCGCGAATGCCAACCCCGAGGTGCCTTGCTTCGCCCAGTCGGCTCTCATCCTCTGGTCTGTTCAGAGGAACCCCCCCCCCCCCCCCCCCGTCGGGGGAGCCTCCACCCTACGGTCTGACGCGAAGGCCTGAGCGGCGACGACCCGATCCGACGACCTCACCGACGTGATGCGAACGATTAGTTTCTGCTGAAATTTTAGTAACTGCCGACAGTCATGAAGTGACCGCACTCGTCGATACCGGCGCTGATTTTCTGTGATGAGCAGGCAGCTCGCCACGACTCTCCTTAAGGTTCTGACGCCTTGGTGTGGTCCCGTGATCCGCACCGCCGGTTGCCATGTAGTGACGCCGATCGACGTCTGCACCTGCCGCGTCCAAATCCGCGGTCTTATTTTCACTGGCTCATTTGCCGTATTACGTGACTGTTCAAAAGACCTCATTCTGGGCATGAATTTCCTTCAAGAGTGTGGTGCGGTCATCGACCTTCGGGAGCTCATGGTATCTTTTCCTGCTCAGCGAGGCGTTGACACCAACACCGAGCCCAGCAGAGTAATGTTGCGCGTATGTGACGACCACATCAATCCCTCCGCGAGCCAGCAAGTTCGTCACAGTCGAGTTTAATGACAGCACTGGCACTCTTGGCATCGCTGAAGCGAGCATGTTGCTGCTACTCGCTCGGCAAGATTGTCTAGCTCGAGGCCGAGTAAAATTTGCCAACAGTCGCACCGACATCCTAGTCACCAACTTTACCCATGAACCGCAACATTTAACGAAGACAGAGGCCGTCGCTTATTTTGACGAGCTTGGAGAGTGTACCAGGCAGTTCTCTTTGTCCGCCACGCCCCACCTCGTTGATGCGAGGGGCTACAGCCATTCCGACAGACGTAAACCCGCAGCTCTTGGCAGTCAGAAACGCAGCGTGGAAGACCTCATCTATTCCTTCCGCGACTGTTTTGCATCAACTTCCAAGGTGCGACAGACGCCGCTTACCAAGAATCGAATTATCGTTGCTGACGACGAAAGACCACTATGCCAGCGCCCTTATCGGGTGTCTTCAAAAGAACGTGACAATATCCGCCGCCAAATTACAGAAATGCTCCAGGACTACGTCATACAACCGTCTACGAGCCCCTGGGCAACACCTGTTGTCCTCGTCACGAAGAAAGATGGCGCCCTCAGGTTCTGAGTGGATTACAGACGCGTCAATAACGTCACGAAAAAGGATGTGTACCCTCTGCCACGCATTGATGACTCCCTAGACCGCCTGCGCCATGCCACCTACTTTTCATCCCTTGACCTCCGCAGTGAGTATTCGCAAATAGAGGTCGAGGAACGTGACCGAGAAAAGAACGCCTTTGTTACTCCTTACGGTTTGTGCGAGTTTAAGGTGCTCCTTTTTGGCTTGTGCTCAGCCCCTGCCACGTTCCAACGAATGATGGACATCGTGCTGTCTGGCCTGAAGTGGCAGTCGTGCCTCGTATATCTCGACGATGTTGTGATCTTCTCTGACACGTTCGATGAGCACCTGAAACGTTTGCGTGCTGTTTTCGAGGCCATACGTTCCGCTGGTCTCTGTCTCAAGCCAGAAAAATGTCACTTTGCGTTTCATGAGTTGAAGTTTTTTGGTCACATTGTCAGTGCTCGAGGTGTTAGTCCAGACCCCGAAAAGACGGCCGCCGTAGCTGCCTTCCCCAAGCCAACAGACAAACGGAGCCTGCTTCGTTTCTTGGGACTCTGCGCGTACTATCACGGTTTGTTCACAATTTCTCCAAGCTAGCTGAGCCTCTGACCCGCCTCACAAAAGACGCTGAACCCTTCTTCTTGGGGCCAGGACCAGGAAAGAACCTTCACAGAACTCAAGTCCCGTCTCTAATGTACGCGTATACTTGGCCACTTCGACGAGGAGGCCGACACGGAACTGCACACTGACGCCAGTAACGTTGGTCTCGGTGCGGTCCTTGTTCAGCGGCATGATGTTCTAGAACGCGTGACTGCTTACGCCAGTGGCACTTTATTCCGCTCCGAAGTCAATGATTCCACCACGGAAAAGGAATGTCTGACATATCTCGAACTGGACTTTGATAAAATTGTGTCACTCGCACTTCTGCGCAGGAAATACAAGTGCGGTTTCAGTATTATATGACGTATAAGCAGGAAAAGTTATTTTGGCGATGATACTACATGCAGCGATACCAAAGACAACTAAACAAGCTTCAAAATGAATATTTTCAAATGTGTTATTTCTAACTATGATTGCCGATAATGAAAATATAAAACCGGTGCTCATTTTTGATGCCGACGACCTCTAATTCAGCCATTTAGCCTTGCCCTTTAGACCCAAAAATGAATGTTTATTAGTAAGTATTAGTGGATTAACCTCTCAATAATTGAACTTTATCATGTACAGAATTTCCGCCTTACTGTACAATCCGGTTGCAGATACCGCACCGAAGTATCTTTCCCACTTTTTAAAATAAAAATGTTTCGACTTACAAAAAATTCCCCTGTGTATGTGCTATTATGAAACAGGAAATTTCACAACGAACTGCGTCGTTTACAGAGCGGAAAACGAAACGATAAAAATTTTGACAGTCCCTTGCAGCCAATAAAGTGGACCGAAAAGAGCACGCAACTCTCGACGGTAGATATGCAGTAACTGTGATTAACAGTCTCAGGAACGAACCTTGAGATTGTTTTTTTTTTGCGCTCTATCGGTGACATCGGAGCCGGTGGCCTATGGTTCCACTGGAATTCCAAAGAAGTGTATCCAAAAAATACGTCGCTCAGAAGAATAGGCACTACTTTATATTCAAATATTTTCAGCAATTTTCTTACGATATGGCAATACGGCGTCCTTTAACATCACTGTATTATCCTCTGTGCAATGCCCACATGTATTCATTATTAAAAGAAACAAGACAAGAATCCTGTATCATACTTACACTCGGGCGCTGTGTGTACATCTATCTGCGCGTCCTTGTATTGTTCGCGAATGTTCAATCAATGAACCACCGCCAACTCCTTCAAGGTGCTGTTCTTGCCCAGATCTAGCAGATTATTCATTTTCTAAAGGACTGGGCGCAGACTGCAGCACTAGAATGTAGGCCCTTGAAAGAAGCCGTCCGGAGCCCTGAATTCGGAAACAATTTCCTTGTGTTCATTATTTTGCTTCTTTCGCATCTGTCCGGCCCATTTTCGATACCGCAGCAAGTGACACTTATTGTTCTACCATCTGTCAGTCAGGACATCACAAGGCGCAAGTAACAGTTATATGCGGACAAAAATTCAACCCCTAAGAAAACCTTTACGGCATACGTCCAATTTAGTCCCTGAGCACTTCAAGATTACAACATGTGTGTCTGTGGTGTGCCTGCTACGTGGAAGAATACCGCGAGCGCAGTGCGGTGTTGCTGGATGTCCAGAGCAGAGTTACTTCGGCGTATAAAGGCTTCGCATTGCAGATGGGCGAGGCAGGTTAGTGAGCAAAACAACGAGTAGAAAAATACGCCGACGGAAAACGGCGTACCAGAAACTTGATCATCGACTCTAAATATTGTTTTGGAAATTAAGAGCTATAGAAAATTAAAAAATGAAGGTTTTTTTCTGCCATTTAGGGTCCCGAGGCGCTAATTAGGAATTCATTTCTGAATGAAAAGAGGAAGATATGAAAAGCGTGTCAAAGCTCAATGTATGTAGTTGCCAATGATGGCAAGCAAGAACGTAGATGTCAAATAATAAGAGGAAGGTGCAAAGCGGTACTGCGTTTGGCTTTGCATCGAATCTGACTGATGGGGATACTTTAATAGAGCTGCATACAGAGAACACACCGCTGTTGGCCGCAATGGCTATCATGTAGGTGAGCTGGTGCGAAGTGATGCAACGCTGACAGGCACCGAGTGTCTCGAAATGGCAACTCCAATTTCAGCAGCAGTATTTTTGTAGCGGAACAGGTCGAGCACCAAGTAGATCAGATCAGCACCACGGTGGCGACGCCCCATAGCAGACTTCAGTGACAAAGGAGAATTCGCGCGCGGTTTTAGAAGGGTCTATTTCCTCAATTATGTTAACGACATGTCTTTTGTGTCTTTATACGTATTTGTTCTTCAGAGAATTTTCAGCGTGTAACAATGAATTGTTCTTTCTTTTCTAGTTTTCAGATTTTTTTATTGTCTTTCTTCCGAAAGGTGTTCTTGGGCAGCCAGCCAACAAAGTAAGGCGTGGTTAATTTGACGTTTCGATGTCATCACCAGAGAAAACTTTAAATCAAGCAGCAGTCGCATAAGCAATGTTATTTATAAAAAGAAAATGTGGCTGTAAGCAAGCTACTAAGCGCAGCCACTGATAAATTGGGAGTACAGTTCACAAAAGCTGTTTTGGCTGATTGAAAACGTAGAAAGAAGGGAACATAGAAATTGGCTTTGACTTTCGAGGAACACGAGTGATGGCATGTCGCCTGAATCTAAACCACGGCGTGAATAATTCCGTACTGAAACTCACGCTGGTTATTGCAGATAGTCCCGTCAGTCAAGTGCGTACAATGTCCAGCTAACGGCCTGAGCGTTCGCGCCCGTGCAGCACCCTCTTAAGACGCCGAAAATAATTTGAGGAGGCCAGGAACTGTAGTCTACGCCCTGCAAGGCCTTCAAATGCACTTTGGGACATTCAAGAGCGCCAGTTCGGTTCGGCCGACATTTGTTCTTCCTTGTGATACACTGTAGATTCTGCTATTATTCAGTTTAGAGCGGGTTGTGGCCGTACCGGCAGATGCTTAATGGCCGCAATTTCACTAATATGATCCTCGCTACAATTTCTAATGCACCGTTTGTGATCACGCCGATTTCATTTGCTGTGGTGGATAAGAGACGTTGGGAGGTCTTAAAGTTGTCTTTTTTCTCTCTCTTTCTGTACTAACCTGTGCCGTCCGGATCCTTGTAATAGAAGTGTCTGTTAGCGCTCTGCGAATGCATCCCCACGCTCATGCCAGTATGCACACGTATGCAAATGAATTGCTATTTGCATGCATGCAACGAACGAGGTTCACATACCCCGGCTCGAGCCGAGTGCAAAGTTCCCACTCACGGCTGCGGGCGATGCTGGCCAGGTCATGCTCGTTGCAGGCGTCGATGACACACAACCCGAGGCGAAGGCCTTGCAAGGCTCCATTTCTTGAGAAGTTCCTGAAGCTTTGGGCCTGAGCGCAAAAAGAGATCCAGGGACGAGAATAGGGACAGTGGAAGTTAAACCTGGCGGAAGAGATATTGTAACAGAACGAACAGGATGCGCAAACTTAACATCGCTGTTATCGTTTGGGCTACGGAGTGAGTGAACTAGCCCCTCTTTAATGCCTCTTTGAGGGGAGTGAACTCCCCTGTTTAATTGTTTCGGGCCCTGAGGGTATTTGAATAAATGAATGAATAAATAGTCTGCTGGCGCCTGGAGCACGGCAACAAGTGCAAAAATAAACTAAGCTGCCACCTCAGAGCGGCCCAATTGGAACGATTGCCGGAACAACTGACTCCACGTTGCCAGGGTTATTAATGAGATAGCAAAAATTCGTTGCTACCCAAAGCGAGAAATCAGCGCATTTGGCTTTTATTTTGGCAATTTTCGCGCTATGACATTAGAAAAACAAGTTATTCGGAATCTGATCCTACCAGGCAGGGCGCGAATGATTTAAAATCTCAATTTCAGGCAGTTTGTGCCTGTGTGCCGCCCACTCGGCTGCAGCGGCGATCGACAGCGAGCAACAACTTGCTGTTCCTCTGCGCTTCGCCGCATGCTAGTGTGAAAAACGTTTTTTTTTTTGCCTGCTGAAGTGCAAATTTTGTTTTTCAGAGCAACAGCTCCACACCTCGCGGTACAACTTCCGATTTCGATGTGGACGAGGCATTGACCTTCAATACCTTACATGGTCAAACCGAAGTTAACTGCGTGGTGGTGTGGCCCTAGCAATGGTAATATGATCACGTGATCATATGACTATGACCATTGGGTACCTCACCTAGACCTTTGACCTCAACCTACCCAGGCAAGTTTCAGAAAACGTAGGGCGCGATTCTATTTTTTAAGCTTTAAACATTTAAACATTTCTTTAATCACCTAACATATTATTGCGCATCTTTTTCACGAAAATATTGGCTAAGGAAGAGTAACAAAAAAGCTGCTCAGCTATGTAACTGGAAGAAATAAAATTGACAAATTTCGGGACCCCAGCTGCTGTAGGGGCTACAGGCCACAACATAAGACAAGTTTGACTGATGTTAAAGAAGCACGTTTGATCAGAAGTTCCATCTGGAGGTTTTGAGAGACAGTGCCAGGAAAGCCTAGTTAAAATTTTCCTTCTTTTTTTGAAACTATAGTATCACCGTTGTATACCTACCTGGCTGCACAGTCAGTGTGCAAATATTCTTCATAGTTTGCTGCCGGCGATACTTTGTCTTGTTCCTTTTTTCTTTCTTTAGCCCTACCTTTATTGCAATGTCAATTGCGACATTGTGGTGCCGTGGCAAATAAATGGGTAAAGTAAATTGTTCATTTTAACAACAAAAACAGCGTGAACGTCGTGTGTTCCTAGTGATATCTAGTAAGCTTTTCCAAGCTCTGTTCGACGCGGGTTCAACATCGGCCGCGCATATTGTGTTTCGATGGAGGTGAAACGCAGGCGCCCGTCCACTTCATTTCCAAGCAAAATGAGAGATGCCAAAAACCAGAAAGGGGGCACTGCATTTGACTTATAAAATAATCGGCCGATTTTAATCCTGCCTGTGTTATCGAAGGGCATGGAAAAAATTATGTGTTCGTAACAAAATTTCTAGAGAAACGTGCTGTTCTGTCGCAACAACAGTTCGGCTTTAGACATAAAAAAATCTACAGAAACAGCTTTGACTAAGTAAAAAGGAGCATTATTGCTGTTGAGAGGATGCGCATTGTCCTTGGCATTTATGCTAATTTTTCAGAGGCATTTAACCTATTAGTCATAACTTGTTCTTACAAAAACTGAAGAATTATGCAATTAGAGGAGTCACTTTATCATTGCTGGAATCATAATTAATACATCGCGAACAAACTCTTGCTCACAATCGTAGGTTACCGAGACTAAAGCTACTCCTTTATGTTGTGCCACAGGGCAGCAAATTGGGGCTCTTATTATTTCTTTTATATCTGAATGATATATTCTCGTCCCCTCCTTCCATTGATGCAATGGGTTTGGAGATCACAGCACTTCTTTCGAGTAACAACGAAGACGAAGTACTTGTACAAGGGAATCAGTTCGTAGAATATCGCCACCTGTAGTCAAGAAAAAACTATGTTAAAGTCAATCCTAAAAAACAGGAATACTGCACTATTCCGGGCAAGACACAAAACAGTCGACATAAATTTTATCTCAAAACCATGCGATAGTACCATTGAGATTTTGAATAGTGTAAAATCCTTGAGTTTCATTTCCTAAGAGTGTGTGACAGGGGGCGCCCATATGGATCAAGTTCGTAAACAAATAAACCACAAAACCACGTTAGTTGCATTATACGTGGACATAAGCGCACGCTTCCAGCTCAGGTGCAGGTCTTCATTTATCAAGCATTATGCCTCCCATTACTGAATTACTGCCTCCGTCTCACATACTGGGGAACGACAACAAAACTCAACGTGATCAAACAAGTAATAATAAAAAATCCGGCAGTTATTCTAATAGCGAATGTATCCAGGAATACCCACGCAGACTCATATTTCATAGAGTTTGGTATCCTGAAGATTACTGCACGGTTTTCCTTCACACTATTATCCGTGTACAAAACCGCGATCATTAGGAGCAACGAAACCTCCCTCTCGTTTAAAATGATCTCGCTACACAACAGTTTATGACACGTGCCCCCACCCCCCCCCCCCCCCCGTTCTCTGGTCTTTAACCCTTTTGTTGCATCATTTACGGTATGCAATCTTTGTCTTTTATCCGGCTCAGGTACCTGAAAACTATTGAAAGTAAATACATATCACTCAACGACTTGTCAAGAAGGAGTCTCCTAATTATCTTGCACCCCTTTGAAGACAGAAAAATTCTTGACGAAACGTCTGGCTATGAAATCTGTAAACCAAGTCACATATGCTCATGTTATGTAGGTGTAGACATTGCAAGAGTGGTGTTTTGTGTATTTATATTCCCATTTTATAGTGTTTGTGATCACTGAATGTTGAAACGCTTCTCTGAAAATCTTCTGAATTAGCTGTTCGTGCTTCATTTATCGCTGATAATTTATGCTGGTGATGATAACCTCATGACCGCAGTATCTCCTTGCAGATGCTCCCAGGCACTTGCGCGCAGAGGATGCTCGAAGTTGTCTCTGTACCTTTCATACCACATCACCACCAATATTTGGGGCTTAGAAGAAAATTTTGCTGCAGAGAACAGGTGTGCTAATACGAGAAGCTCATTTCGGGACGTTAGAGATGTTTCATTCTCAGCGCAGCAAACTTACGAAAAAAGTCGGCAGCACTGGCGTACGCTGTGCTGGCATCTGGTACGTTCTGACAACATGGACTCTTGTACATATGGATCGCACCGACCCTCATGCCCTGAGTCGTTCAGGGTTTTCCACGTTCTGACAAACCCTGTCTCGATTAACACAACACACAAGCCACAACCAACAATCACAGCGCACTAAAATTTCCTTTTCTTCTATTTTTCCTGTTAATCTATTCTTCTCACTCGTGATGCGTAATGTAGCTAACTGATAATAATCCCAGATTAACGTATTTGCTCTTTGTTCTGTTCATCCTTCTATTCTTTCGTTTCCTTCCAGACCCTCAGCCGTGACCACACAGCCGAAATGAGGTGCCCACTCTACTTTCTTGAAAACCCATTTCTTCCCTTCTCCTTTCTTCAAAGCTTAAAGTAAGTACGTCGAGCCCTCACCAGAGACATGTGGTAGGTCCAGTAGCTTGACGCCTCTCTTTTCTGATTGCCGAAGACCATGAACCAGCTGAACCACCTCCATCAGTTCGAGGAAGAGGAAGACGAAGACGTTTTTCGACCTACTGTCGCCTCAGTTCTGTTTCTTTGCCTAATTTATCTCGTTTTATTTGAATATTCGAGGACGGCAGCTTCTTCAAGGCGGTACGGTCCCTATGGGAAGAGTACGGCTGCTCCGGCGCCGGCAAGCCTAAAGGGACCACGTCAATCTAAGGAGGCTGGCTCGGAAGAGGCGGCATTGACTTCCTAGGCTGTGGAGCGACCAGAACATGGGGACGACCACCCGTCCAGCGAGACCTCATCGTTCAGTGGGGATGAGTCAACGATTGTGGACGGTGACGAGTCAGTGGCCGATATGGCTGACGTGGACAGCGAGGGCTTCAAGTTGGTGAGTCATCGCGAGCAACGAACGGTCGGGATCCCGGTAGTGGTTGAGCCCACAGAGAAAGGAGTTGATTTAAGAGAAAGGAATCCAATCTTTCTTTTCGCGGCCATTCAATCTCTGCTCGGATCAGCTCCGATTCGTAGTCGGTTCACTAAGCACGGGGCTCTTCAGCTGGATGTCTCGACGGAAGAGCAGGCTAGCAGGCTGAGAAGCTCCTGCAGAGCTCTCAGATTTTTGGCATCAAAGTAAACGTGCGTTTGCCCCATTCCTACATGAAGAACACCTGTGTTATCAAGTGTGCACCAAAGTGGTATTCAGAACGCGACCTACTAGATTATTTGAAACCACAAGATGTTCTGCACGTGAACCGACTTGTGCGTCGTGTGGAGTCTCCAGGAAAAGAATGGGCTGCGAAACCTGCCAACTCTATCGTGTTGAAATTCGCTCCCAACTCAGTGCGCCCCGCAAAAATTGATCTGGGATTCACGAAATACGCAGTTGCCGACTTTACTGAAGCTCCTCCACGTTGTTTTAGATGCCAGCGTCTTGGGCACGTGGCCAAAGTTTGCACAAAGGATCGACGCTGTAAGCGGTGCGGAGGCGACCACGACTTTAAAACCTGCAAGGCCAATTTTGCTTGCGCCAATTGCGGTGGTGATCATCCAGCGAATTTCGGAGGCTGCCCCTTCCATGTGAGTGCTCTGCACCGTCGAATATCCTTTATTGCTGGTCCCAAAACCCAACCGACTAAAACGCCTGTCCCAGGATTGGACGAGTTGCCAGTGTAGGAGTCTGATGTTTCTGCGTTACCCAGCAATGTCCCTAAGAGATCTGAGTCCAGCAAGACGCCAGGGTCCATTGCGTGCGAGCCGGTTGTTCAACCTTTAGCAAAAGTGTCCATGTTCCTGAGCGACCGGATCACAGCCAGACTCGACGGCAAGGGGGACTCTCATATGCATAAGTGACAAAAAAGCCAGCTACTGCAGCCAAGAGTGTGTCCCCGTCGGCATCTTCTGTCGATGTTGTAAGTGAGTGCATTGCGCAAAATAAGGAGCTAAAAAAACAAGGTATGTCTGACCTTCTTCATGTTTTGTTTGGAGCCCTGTGTTCACATGTTCCAGCAATGGCGACTGGTAACCTGAAGAACTTCCTACAGCGGGTGCATTCTTTTGAGTCCTTAATAACCACCTTCGCAGCGAACTTCCTTGCGATCTAATATGGATGGGGCTAAACCTCGTGGATATAATATGCACCGAAAAGTGCCGTTTATATTGCACTGGAACTCTGCTGGGATTTTAGGTCGGTTAGCTGAACTAAAACTCTTCTGAAAAGAGACTTGTGTTCCAGTATTGGCGCTGTCAGAAGCTGCCTGCCAAGCGGGAGATGTTTGACTGGATATGTCGCCCATAAAAACTTCAGCATAAAGTCATTTCCTGCAGGATGTGCCGCGCTTTACATAATAAGGGAAATTTCACATGTTTCTGGAAGCATTGCCGATCTTTGCACGGATGACAATGAGGTAGCGGTTGTGAGAATACTGCTCGGCTTTCGAACCCTTTCTATTGCATCCGTGTACGTGTCCTCGCGAAAGAAGGGAGCATTGGATTTGTTTCTACAGCAGCTCTGCGACCGGTGCCCACCTTCTCGAATCATCTGCGGTGATTTCAACGCCCATCATGCCGTAGGTGGTGACAAGAACACGGATTCCAATGGACGCAAACACGTAGGTGTTATTGGCAGGTTGGACCTGTGTGTTGCCAATGACGGAAGCCCCACTATCTTCCGGCCTCCGGGCTCAGCGACAGCTATAGATCTGACACTGCATTCACCTGACGTCCGCGTGAGGTGGTCAACCGCGCCTGACCGCAAGGGAAGTGATTACTATCTGAATTTTGTGTTTGCTGCCGACTTTCGCATGCATTGTCCTAAAATTAGGAATGTGGTCAACTGGCACAAATACAGAGAGCACCAAGAACGTGTTTCTGGTGATGTTATTGACAAAATGATTTCTAGTAAGCTGACAGCAACTACGGCGGTCAAGTTACCTGATAATGATCAGGCCCGGAATTCAAACTCAGGAACCTTTGCGCAGCGAGAAGAAGGGCGGAGCGCCACCTCATGCGGAAGAAGGACAACAGTGACTTAAAGGCGACCTTCAATAGGCGGAATGCTGCCATTCGACGGCACACAAACAAGCCCTACAGGTTGAAATGGGCCTCATTCTGCGCTAGTTTGACTATGTTCTCACCGACGACGAGAATATGGCGAGTTATTGGCAGCCTTGCTGGAGAATCTCGCCCTTCGAAGCCTTTTGAAGCTCTTGCAATACGCAAGGAAAAACCTATTGCGTGCTCATTCACTCGTACGTGCTCATTCTGGAATATATATGCATACACCACCTGCTTCCTCCAGGTCTATCATGGACATCCCGTCTACGCTTCGTGAGCTGGATACTGCGCTCAGTGGCCTGCGGCGCCGGTGTGTACTAGGTCTCGACGGCATCACCAATCAAATGCTGAATAATCTGCACTTGGAACTCAGGAAGAAGCTCCTCAACTTCATCAATCGTATTTGGGAAACTGGCGATGTTCCTCCGTCATGGAAGGTGGCCCATTTAGTTCCAGTACTGAAGCCGGGCAAAGACATGACGGACCTTGCCTGTGCCATTGACCTCATGTGTAGCTAAGTTGATAGAGAAGCTGGTAAATGAACGCTTATCGTGGTGGCTTGTGGACAGCAAGGCACTGTCAACATGTATGTCAGTATTCCGCCGAGGTTTTAGTGCTCAAGATAGTGTTTTAGACTTGGGAGTCACATTGAACACCAGAAAGCTTTCGGCCTTTCCACCTTAGCCATTTTTCTTGACGTTGCGAAAGCTTACGACAACGTGCTTCAGAGCTCAATTCTAAACAGTTTGCAAGGCATGGGCATACAGGGCCATATGTTAAGGTTCATTTACAAGTTTATAAGTTATCGCGTGGTTCGTGTACGGTTAGGGAGTACCTTAAGGACCTAAAGGGTTCTATCACGAGGTGTGCCTCAAGGAAGTGTTCTTTCCCCCACGCTCTTTAACGCCGTAATGGCTGGTCTTCCCGATTTGTTGCAAAAAAAAACTGCAGGCAATATATGCTGACGACATCTGCATTTGGATTACTGGCTACCAACAAAAGCGATTAGCCCTGATAGCTCGACAGGCTCTACTTTCAGCACAAGCTTACCTTCAAGGTATGGGATTGTCTCTGTCAGTGGAAAAATCCGGCTTTGTTCTGTTTCCAGGTGTAGGAAGACGTCAAGCGCGTGGAAGATGGACCTCGGTCACTCTTGCATCCGTCAATTCAACCACACGCGTTTCCTGGGCGTCATTATTGACTCCCGTCTACAGTGACGAAAAGCAGTAGACGGGATTGTTTCATCTATATCTTCGCGTCTCAATGTTATCCGTAGAATTGCAGGTGAGCAATGGGGAAACCATCCATCTTCAATGGTCAAACATCATGAAAATCTGATGGTCAGTCGCGTAATGTATCAATTACCTTTAATTTTCCCCTCGACATCACAGCTTGAACGTCTCGAAGTTGTCTACAGAAAGGGCCCAAGAAGAGCGATTGGAGTGCCTCAGGCGGCTGTGAATAAGGCACTACTTCATGAGTCTCTATCGACACCTTTTAGCCTTGTCGCTTCTCAGAGACTACTAATGCATCTTGGCCGCCTAGGAGAGACGGTAGCTGGGCGATCTCTGCTCCAGTGGCTCTGCAAGAGATATGAGTCGGAGGCTTACTTGGCGCTCAATACTCTTAGTTCTGTAGGCCTTATCGTCCGAAGGCAAAGGAAATGGTTGAAACCCCCCTGGTCTTTTCCGACCCTCGACTGTAAGGTCACAATTCCCCATGTGAGGGCAAAGGACAGCTCTCCTTTGGCAGCAACGCTTTCGCTCGTACTTGAACATTTGGAAACAGAGCATGCCAGCCATCTTCAAATTTTCACGGAGGAATCTGTGGACAAGGTTAAACAAGCTAGCGCAGCGGCTTTTTCCATTCCTCCTTGTTTGGGCTGTAAGTGGTCCGTACGCTTTACTTCTGTCGTATCCTCCACAACGGCTGAAAGTGTTGCTATTGAGGCGGCTTTACGGAAGTTAGGGTCTTGTCCGGCTCAACCTGTTGTCATCCTAAATGATTCAAAATCTGCCCTTCAGAGGTTAGAGTGCGGATTCCCTACTGATGCCTTGTCTATGAGCTCTCTGCGCTTGGTGCAGAATCTGTACAGCAGAGGCACAGCAGAGGCTTTACTCTATATTTCCAATGGGTGCCCTCTCACACAGGAGTCAACGGTAATGAGGTGGCAGACAATCTCGCCCAGAAAGCTTTCTCAAGGAATCCTTCAAAAAAATGCACCTCAAGATGGAAGAAAGTCTCTATAGGAAAACGGTGCTCGATCATATCAGTACCCTGTGGAGGGCGTCTCACAAGCCATGTGTGACCAAGGGACTGAGAAGATCCCAGGAGACTCTACTACATCGAATTCGCACGGCCTCTGCTCGCACTCCTGCATGGATGCATAAGGCCGGCATAGCATCGTCTCCGCTCTGTTCTTTAAGAGGTGTGTGCGGGGATATCGAACAATATATTATGTACTGCCCAGAGTACAACGCGGAAAGGTATGTGATGTTCGCTTCTTTCAAGAGGACAGGAACCCTTCACAGTACAGTTCAGGCCATTGTCGAACCGAGTAGAAACCAGGCATGCATAAGGGAGGTTGCGCGCCTTCTTTTAAAATTTCTGCAGGACACGGATCTTGTTTCTAAATGGTGACAGCTGGAACGAACTATGGCCTACTGTGATTTAATGTGTGCGTAGATGGTGTGTTCTGGAGTGGACTACGTTATACTGTGAGTGAATGTGTGTATGCATTGTGGCACTACAATGGCCTATGTTCCACTGTGACTGAATATGTGCATAGATGACTTCTGGAGTGGACTGTGATGTGGACTGTGTGGAGTGATTGTGTGCATAGATGGTGACTGCGGGAGAGAGATGTGTGCTATTATAATAGACTGTGCGCATAGCGGGGTAGACGCGACAGACTATAATACATTATTAACATAGAAGGGACGCTACGGTGGAGCAATTGCCGGCAGAATAAGCAAGGCTAACCCCACCTGTAGTATTAAACACCTCAACTCAACCCCCCACCTCCATCAAGTGCGGGAATGTTCTCTCGTCAGCACTTGCTCTGTTCGTGTTGCCGTGCAACTAAGCACAGTTTCTTGAGGCGCGCTTGCCCTAAATAATTTAACATTTGTCTATTCATGACCTGTGCATTTTACCAGGTTCCTGCATACGTACAGTGCGTATCAGGAAACTTATTTCTATCGTAGTTAAATGCGGGAAAGTGTGCCGGGTGTTATAAGGAAGATGTTAAGTCCTTTACAAACATTAAATATTTGAGGCAAAAATTTGTGTTTTGCGTCATTGTATTGCCAGGGTTGGTGGACGCCAGAAAAGTACTCAATCATCATAACTAGTAAGCTGGTTGACAAATGTCCAATAATTAACTTTTTAACTATTAGAGTTAGGCATCTAGTTGGAATTAGATTTATAGCGGCCGTTAGTAACCGCCATATCTCTTTTTGAAATTGCGAAAACGCGATTATGCTCGTCGCTGTGGCTCAACAAAATTTGGCTTTTTTAACTGGTTACGTGCACTGGAGGGGCTGCTTTGCCTGCATGCTTTCGAAGGTGCATGTATCGAAAGCGCATGTTACACAGGGCACAATCGCAGCGAGCGCCCGACGGAGATAGCAGCGCTGCAGTGCCGGCCCGCAGCCGCTCCGCGCACTGAAGCCGTGGGCCGTGTATTTTTGAAAACGACTGTGCATGCAATCAAGAAGCACTGGCTTCATGGTGAAAAGGTTTTACTTGGCAAAACATGATTTAAATGGCCCCTGAAAAGGGTGTTTGAGGTTGGCTATAAAATGCTTGCATGATGTAGAGTACAGGCCGTCGAGCATTCATGCCGCGTACAAGACCTCAAAAAAGAGCCGATAATTTAAAATGCATTTTTAAGAACTCCCCCTTCCGCTCCACGCAGCGACCAGCAGTGCCGGGTTATGGCTCGAATCCGCACGCACCGGTTCATGCAGCGCTCCTTGCGTCAGCAATGGACTGCTGTCATTGGTTAGCCGTGCCACCTCCACCCCCCGCGCGCGTCGGCAGCGGCAGAAGGGCCGACTGAGTGCCGACTTTTTCAGCGTGTAAAAAGTGACAAGAGTTGAAGGAAAGGCGCTAAAACGTGGAAATTAAGATTTTGACTGCAGATAACTGAGCTTCCAAAAACGCTTTGAAAAAAATTCTTTTTGGAGGATATTTGTGAAGCGGCGATGCCGCAGCTTTACTGAGAGCCCCTTTCAGAGCCCCTTTAAGGCTACGAGGCAGTGCAGCGGAGAGGTGTGACTGCGACCACCAAGCGTTCTTTTAAGTGCGCCAAAACATGAGTGCACAGCAGTTTTTTGGAGAGCCATTCAAGCGAAACAAGGCAGACATAGGCTTCCCGTTTTGAAAGAGAAGATGAAGGCCGGCACAAGATGGTTGATGAGGGCGTTGGTGACGTCGTCGTGAGAAAACACGTGCACATCGCAGTACTGGCCATGCACTTTTTCCACGCTTTCCTCGTCCCTTACAACGGTCTCTATGCACTCGTCGTAAGCGCCCAGATCGCGAACAGTCGCCTGGAAGAGGCCTGTTGGGTACTTGCCCGTGGCGTCAATCACTGCGTGAATTCGGAGCAAAGAAAAAGAAATAAAGCACAATTTGCGTAGTCTCCGCCTACTGTGCCTCACAGAGCAATAAATTTCAGAGAATGCCAGAGGCGCATTCGACATTCTACTCTAGTGACTTCGAGAAACGGTGCAGTCCGTGGCTTGTAATATGTCAGTCAAGTGCAGGAACAGTACTATGTAAGTGCATGGTTCACCTTTTATAGCGCACTCAGTCACAAAGCCCGTAGTCCTTTTCTTTCCTCAGTGGTAACCAAGCATGAGCGGCGATTTGCCACTTCGCAGTGGCAACGACAGCTGTGAATATGCACTAAGCATCGGTCTTCCTTTTCAGCTGCAGATCGGCTCCGTGCAGCTACTATAAGGACCGTGACTAAATCAGCCGTGCGCGCCTAGATGGACGCGTATCGACTAGATCATCCGACGTCAGAAGCGTGGAGGTCAGCGACGGCCAGCGACACCTACTATCTGCAGGCTACAATAAGGTGGGCCCGGGCAGCCGTAGCCTCCTTCCTTGGCAGTGGCAACGACAGCTGTGAGCGTGGACTAAGCATCGCTCTGCTTGTTTTACTGCAGGTCGCATATCTTTTGTTGCACATTTGCCACAGTGTTATTTTGTTCGTCGTTGCTGCTGACGAGTGGTGCTTCTAGTGGCCTGTTCTCCGTGCAAGAGACTAACCAATGGTATTAACTGAAGCGCAAAGAAATGTTCAGAAATGATTTCCTAAAACTGAAAGAAGAAATGAAACGGAAATTGAAAACCACGCGAGAAACACTTGAAAAGAGGAATGCCCAGTCAAATTCCGGAATTGCGAGCTGGGCAGAGGAACACGAGGACAGTCTTAATTTTGCACATAAACATATTGGAGTTAAACCGAAGACTAGATGCGGAAATTGAAAAAAAAAACCAAACAGTAGAGAACCATGCACTGCATGGTAAATGTGCTATCCTCGAAGGCAAAGCTTCTGACACAGAAAAGCAGCTGATGCATCTGAAGCAGTATTCCAGATGTGCGAATCCGCGGATTCAAAAAGTCAAAAAGTGTCAATGATAACGTCGTAAAAATTATATTCAGTCGGAGGATTCTTCATGGAACCAATTAATAGTGAGACAATGGAGCCTGCCACCTCGTTTAAATTCGGAATCTTGATCTACAAATGCGACACCACTGTATTAAAAGCGAACAAGGCTGGAATCAGTAAAGAAGGCATTGGACGCAACAGCCAGAATGCCATTTAAATCAAAGAGCGCCACTGGGCTGTACTAAACCGACTTCTTGAAATGACAGTTACACGTACAAAGAAACAGCAGTTGAAGTCAGTATGAACCCAGAGCGGAAAAATCGTTGCTCGCGAAAGTGACAAATCATAAAGAATACGGATCACCCATAAGAAAGACTTTGTTGAAATAGTCTCGGCACAGCAACCTGACATCTGAGCACACTAGGGGTACATGTTTTCGTTCTTTGCAATGAACTACCACGAGCTTAGTCTTCCATATTGCATTCAACCTCCTTGCTCGGCGGACAACTCTGTACGACAGTTTAATGCGTGCTTCATTATATATAAGGAATATAATGTTACCTGTTTATTGAGCCAGTTTTCTTCTCAAATAAACACTATATTGATTACTGAAGCTTAGTAATATGACGGCTACGACAGGGTTCGCTGTGATGGTCACAAAAACTTCATTATTAATCGTAATAGCTACCCAAGATATGGCGTTGCCATGTTGAGAACTCGAGGAATTATACTGATAGATTTGAATGATTGAAATTTTAAGACATAAGCAGAGCCTCGAGACGTTGACTGTTGTTTATCGTCCTGCCAATGGCAGGTACGGAGAGTTTATTGAGTTTTTGTCCAGTTCTTGGAGTACACATACTCGAATAATTTTCACTTAATTTTTGGTGGTGACCTCAATCTGAACACGTTGGATATTTACGCCAGTTACCCCATCATTTTGAGACAAAATTGAACTTGGCTGGCTTCACAAACGTGATCCCAACGACAACCCACCTCGCGGAGTCCTCATCCTCTGCTCTTGATCTGCTAATTACAAACATGACTGAAACAGCCGAGTCTCGCCGGTACGATCACTTCAGATATAAGTGACTACTGCCCTGTTTTATGTTTTATCGTTTCCCGAAAATGTTGAATAAAATTCGCTCTAACGCCATTAAAATCCTATACATTTCAGATGGGGCACTACAAATTTTTGAGCAAGATATAAGAACACATGACTGGATTTTCATATTTAGTGAATGAAATGCGAATGAGGCATACACAAGTTTCATTGAAATGTGCGGGAAGATTTGCTGTGCGCATTTTCAATTCAAAACTTTTCGTTCATCAAAAAAGATAAAAATGCCACGGGCGACTCCAGTTAACTTAGAAATGATAAGAAAGAAAAATTGCCACATTCATGCATTTTTAAACGTCCGTACACTTGATGCGTTAAAAAATTTAAACCTGCTCGAAATGAATTTAAAACATTTTACTTTGACGTGATAAAACTACCTATTTCGAACATATAATCCTTGATATACGGAAGAAAAACACGGAAGTTACTTGGACAGTTATTGATGGGTCCTAGGTCGCCAGAACAACAATTCTGTGTCCAATTAGATAATATTCAATAATCGTGAGCTTTCCTGCCAAGAGCTCACTGATTCCGCCAATAAAGTGTTTATCGACAGCGTCATGACACGTCACTACCTTTTATTTGCAACAGCCTCAATAATTATCCCTGCAAACAGTTTTATTTCTCACCCAGTAGCCAAGGTAGAAGTATCTACAACATTCATGCAACTTGACTGTAGCAAATCTCTTCTCATTATTATTTTCAAATAAATCCCATGAATTATGTTTGACAGAACATCGTTCCCGTTCTTACTTATATTTTCAATCTGATCATTGAGAGTAATGAATTTCCTTACGCAATGAAGAAATCAAGAGAAACGGTCATCGGCAGCGGCAGAAACGATGCTGAGATATACTAGTATCCGTAAAACCAAAATTTTAAAAAGATACGAAAAAATTATAATATTTCACAATAATAACATTTTCTGGTAAGATGAGGCTTTTTCTGATGTCCAAAGTTTGCTCTGAAATGCACCTTAAACAGAGAACGCATTGCTAACATTAAAAAAAAGCATCTTGTAGATTAAAGAAGATAGACGCATATCGGCCTATTTTTTTTACTTTCCTAAAGGATTTGATTCACTCAGTCGTGAAGTTCTCTTACACAAATTGTCACTTCATGAAGTTCGAGGAACACCACTTAACCCCATTGGATGATATCTTCGCAAAAGAAGTCAATGCATGTACGTATACGTTGGTCAGTGGCAGCCCTCTTTTCTACATAATAAAACCGGAGTGCCGCAGGGTATTTTCAGGACTATTTCTTTTAAATGTATATAATAATGCCATTGAAATGTTTGCGTCAAAGGCTAAATTCACTATTTACGACAATGACAGTTGGAGTAGTAGTAGCAGTCTTATCTGGCCCAGATGAAAATTATCTCGTAGCATAGTATAGTGACCGGCTCGAAAAATTGGTTTTCCGTTCACGGTGTAACCGACTAAAGATTATTACATCAAAAAGGAGAGTAATTTTTTTTGGCTGACAGACAAGAATTAAACCTACAATATATGTTATTCAATTCGAAGATGAAGAAATCGCATTCGTAAAAGACCATAAAATTCTTGGGGTGACATTTTCAGAAATACTAACATAGGATTCACACATTGACAGTATTTGCTCAAAACTTTGCAAAAAAAAAAACAGTGTCGGTCAACGCTGCCGGACAGTTCTTCCAGTTTATACTAAACTCAAGATATGTCATGCACTCTTCTTCTCATATATTAATTATTGAGCCACCGCGGCGGCTCAGTGGATATGGCGCTCGTATGCTGACTCAAAAGACACGGGTTCAATCCCGGCCGCGGCAGTTGAACCTCGATGGAGGCGAAATTCTAGAGGCGCGTGTACTGTGCAATGTGAGGGCACCTTAAAGAACCCCAGGTGGTCGAAATTTTCGGAGCCCATCACTACGACGTTCCTCATAGCCTTAGTCGCATTGGGGCGTTAACCTGCCAGAAACCATAATTATCGAAATTTGGTGCGGCTGACGACAACAGGTAACATTAATAAGATTTAAATATTGCAAAACAACATTGTGTGTAGCATTGCTAAAAATGACTTTTCTTTTGCAGATCAATATTTTTTTTTCATTTCACCGTCACCGCTTATAAAATATGTATGAATTTCGTATGTTGCGCTCATTTATCATCAGCACTTTTCAGAATTCATTTCGTCCATCGCATCCCTACGACACAACAGCAGTAACGTCTCTACACGCACTAGTGATTTATGACTAATTGCCCGTTTCCGCAGCAATTACAAAGTACTGTCCGTGAATCACATCCTCCTGTTAATTATTCGTCAATATCCGCAATTTAACAACCCCAACCTTATCCAGCTTTGACGCCATTTTCTGAATATGTAGACTTTGTGAAGATTTTGTTTCCTTTATTTTTTTTGTAGGCCTTTTTCTTGCTTCTGATCCCACACATGCGGTGAAAGATACGCATACGGCCTTCCTGACTTCAAAAAAGCTGACATTTTTGTTTTGAGCTGGGATCGCGCTATTGCTTCTTGCCCGTGTTGACTGCAACGTCTGAGAACCTGGGCACTCAAATACAAACAAGGAAAAACCGAGCTCCACCGGAGATTAAAAAAATCCACCCTCACGGAGTACATTGTCAAAACGAAAACTAATTCAACACTGTGCAGAGCGTATCGTTTGCCAGTGCCAGGATCTTTGGCGCAGGCACAAATTCTGGCGATGCGGTTGTCTTCGCCAATCATTTACAGCATACAGAGCCCTCGTAGAGCGTGAGGCTGCGGTAACAGTTTTTTTTATACTTAGAGTTGTTTGCTGGTATTTGTGCCCTGTTCGCTCACTATATATGTATACATCCGAGTTCAGTAGGACAAAACAGATCAATAGGCAATTCAAACTGAAATTCGAGAAGAATCTCCGCAGCTTTGCTTTAAGGTTTCGTGAAATAGAAACCAGGAACACGGAAGGCGAAGAATAGCTTTACGATTACTTTATTTAAGAAGTTTTTCGGTGCCAATTACTAATAAGGCCATGCTGCGCAAAATTGTTGTAAGGCTTCAACTCTTCATAATTTTCATTGAGTTAGCTTCAGACTTACTAGCAGACTTACTAGCGAAACCTGCCTTTATAGGCGGCAGCTGACAATGATACAAGGGAAAAATACATTATCTTTTTTCATATTGGGGCTCTGGGCAGGTACTTGCAATCAAAATGTATGGCTGCCAGCACCGCCAGTGGCACAGTCCGATGTTCAAACTCTTGTCTCGCATCCTGTTCAGGCACTGATTTCCTTGCACCACAAGAGTGGCTGCTGCGACGAGTCTGGCTTCAGCAAGAAGTAACGGGAAGAAGGCAACTTGTGCCCCATTAACACGCAGCGAAAACATCAACGGCGTGAGGATTACTACGTATGTACGCGCTCGCAATGTCGAGGCAACGACGGTGCCACGGTCAGCAAGTGCCTTCCCGATAAGCTGAAGACACCGTATTCAAGAGGCACGCAGGCCAAGCATGGCAAACACAAACCATCCGTTTGAGTGCCTATTCAGCGACAACTTGTTGGGCTTGGGATTTGCGTATTATTTACAGTAATGCGGGAGAGGTTGGTGATTAAAACTATTAGGCTGGCTGAGTCCAACTCATCAATATGAGTACTTAACTGGGCCACAGTTACGATGGAGAAAGGGATCCGATGGAACGGATAGGTAAGCGCTAACAACTTGAATGCTTTTTCTTCACATGAGCGCCAATTTAGGTGCGCCATGCAGCGAGGTGAAATCAAAAACTACAGAAAAACAATGAAAAAAAGACCAAAAGATTCCACATGAAACAACTCAAAGATTAGCCTGACCCTTGAACTTAATATCTGCTTATTACGGTAGTATTGAGGGCTGTACCCGTCTCTCAATTCAAGTATGCGCGAATGCATTTGAAAAAAAAAACAACCAATTAACCCAGACTTAGGCCTTAAGGCACAGGGTTCCAGCTCTTGGATGGCATGCGCAAACTTGAGCAAGCCGAAACTGCAGTCAAGTGATATTCATGCTTGTAGTAACATGCGTATAAATCCACTGCCAGAATTTAGCATGAACTGCTTTATCCAGGATCGCAGGCTGTCTAGATTAAACTTTGGCGGTCGAGTAGTCCATGCTTCCATTTCCTGTGTAGTAGAAGGATCTTCAGCAGCATCTGTTCGGTTCATCACTACCTCGCTGGCGGTAGCAGGGTGTACAGTTGCGCTGGCGGTAACGGCGCCGACAGTTGAATTTGAGAGAGAAGCCTCACCGTATGCTGAATCGAAGCTCGATGACTCGGTCGAACTCAAAGCAATCTTCCCAACGGCATCCTCGTCCACTATGCTCGTCGGATCAACATTAGCTTCCTTCGCCTTCGGTGTTATGGCATTTAAAGCTGAGCCGTAGGAAAGGTTTCTTGGGCTGTTAGAGACGAACTGGGGCCAAAGATCAGCCGCTTCTTGGGAGCTTGAACTTCCTGCTGACGTGGATAAAACTGCGCTGCTTGTTTGACGATACTATCTTGAGCAGTGACGACGCTCTCAGATGTCGCTGGTGGCACCATTTGGGCATTGCATCTAAGCACCAACAAAAGCAGTGGACCGCACAATGGCAGCCTAACGATCCAGAATATCCGGGACCCCATCTTCCAATCGGAGGTCAACGCATGCATTCTCGCACCAAAACTACCTTCGAACACGTAATTACTTTAGTTCTCAACACTACTAGTGCATAACAAGTACGGATATGAATACAATCCACTTTGCCTTGCTTGAGCGTGCATGCGTTGACTGTCTCAGGGAGTGAAATACCTCTCCTAAGTTCTCCTCATTCAAGAAGAAAATCCCCTGCGCATTTCACACGAAAAGAAACCCCATTAATTGTTTTTCTTTTTCCTGAAACATCCACTAGACAACCTGCAGGAAACAGGATAGGTTGGCGAATACGTGGCGAACAGCTTGAGTAACTTAGCAAAAGCCGTAAAGTCAGCCGGAACAGGACACGCGGCGAAGCAGAGCTGAGGACAAAAAATTACTGCTTTCGCGTAAAGCGGTTTCTCGTAACTAGACAAATTTACGCAGAATCAGACTGATACCAGATCGTCATAATACGAACGTGCAATGCCTTACAGTATTTCAAAACCTGCTTCTTTAATTCAACCACAGGATTGCGAAAGCGCGGCGTCGTAGACGGCGAAGGCCACACTGTTAACGGGTTATTTTCATGCAATCAATCTGGCCTGCACGTACTTTTAGGCGAGGCGTGCCACGAAGGACGAGACAGGAGTAAATCAGTTAATGGTGCGTGTGGGCCCCACATAATTGCCCGCTTTTGCGCTAGCAGGCCATGGATGATCGCATAACGGCACTAGTCGCTTCGAATTCAGCCTTCTGTCGTCGGTGAAGAGAATAGGATCTGCTCTGGTCGTGTAGTAACTTGCACTCTCATAGGAACGATATGCTGTAACCAGCTTAATACAGAGAGGCGCGCAAATGCTCTCGGCACAGGAATGAAGCAAGCGCGACTGTTCGCTAAGAAGGCGTCTTCGCAGACGAGCTCTGCGAGGTTTTTGATGAGCCGGCGCAAATCATCCGCTTGTGCTCCAGAGCAGCGTTAAACCCCAGTCAATGACAAGTGCCGTCTAAATGGCGAAGAAATTCAGACGGGTGAGTGCACGGACTTAAAATGGGGTGTGTGTATACAACTGCAACTGCTGGTTTTGCAAGCGTTCGCGGCGACAATTTCGAACAGCATAATAATTTGACCGCTAAAAAACATTCCTGTAGTTCGCATAGACTTGCTGCATTACTAACACACCGCTGAGAGCCGGCAC
Source organism: Amblyomma americanum (assembly GCF_052857255.1). NCBI lineage: Eukaryota > Metazoa > Arthropoda > Arachnida > Ixodida > Ixodidae > Amblyomma > Amblyomma americanum. Next base: position 232,317 of record NW_027526568.1, on the reverse strand, counting down.
GATTCTTATAATATTAAACATTGCACGAATGTACAAACAGTATAGCGCACAGACTAGACAATGACTTTTAAAATGTTTATGTAGTAAATAAATATCAGTGAAAACACCACTTTCGAAGGTTCGTATTTTTTGTGAGGTGGCAAAAGGGGCACAAACCGTTTAAATTCTTATGCTCTAGACATATAAAGTCCAGCTTCCTCGGGCAAAAAGTTTTAGAATTGGAAAATTGTAAGACACTGTTATCGAAATATAGACGGCAGTGATCCATTATTCTGATAAGTAGGAAAATTTTTCTTTTAAAGTTTTGTTTCCAACGATCGCATCAAACAGTTAAGACTGCCATAGAAAACCAATGGGGAACGTTTTTGACGATAGCAAAAACGTAAATAGAAAAGAAAAATACAAAACTGCCATCTGGGCATGTGCGGATATATTGATTGGTGGAGTTAAATCATACATTATATGAAAAGTAGCGCTCATAAACGGTTTCCTGCTGAAAAATGCTTTTGTCCAGAAATGCTGGCTATGATTCCGTCAGTAAGAAATAAAATCAGTTTATCTAATGGAAGGTGCATATACGTAAAATGGCCAGATTGTATTCTAATTATAAACCGACATTTTTTGTCATGTTGGCAAAACACTTCCTTTTGGAGGTTAGGGTCCGCTTCGACTAAGCCTGGTCTTACCCGATTGAGGTAGGCGCAGTTAGTTTCTAACGGAATTCACTACGAAGGAGATATTTGTGTAATGACAATAATCAGTTGCTACGCGGGCAATATTTGACGATATTTTCTCCCAATTACATTTGAATGATGTGTAAAAATTAATGCAGACATAAGTCTGAACCGAGTGTTTCCTGTGTTTTGATAATCAACGATATAAACAAGCAGCAAACTATAAAAAATATGCAGACACTCGAAGCAAACGCAAAAACAAGGGAAGAAAGAAAGGGAACATAAAAACCAATGAAAAACGAGATGAAGTGATAAAAGATCTGGGATAAAAGCCAGTCTGAAATAACACAGAACACGTGCAATGCTCCTTAACAACTGATTCTATGTACGCAATCTCATTTTTGTCAGGTTGATGAAAGCGTACTGACACACTTCTGCCCTCCTTGCATGGTATGGAATGCCTCAATAATCTCCCTTGTACGCTCGTACAGTGCAGGGGCACCAAACTATACATTTGGTAGGGATAAGACTTGTAGGAAGTAAGATACACGTCACAACAGCTTCTCTTGTTCCACTGCTCCCACCAGACTTTCACTAAACTGCTTCGGCGGTTGGCTTAAGGAAGAAGCGAGCGTCGGAAGCCTCTTCCCTGAAACCGAGATTAAAGAAACGAACTTCAGTCGCAAAATAACTGTATTGTCAGTCACGTACCCGTAAAGCCGTCAGTTATTGGCTGGCCTCTTGAGCTGCTTCCGAGGGATCGGATGAATTTTCAGAAAACCCAGCACCGGAGCGACGCGATGAGCGATATTGGTACAGCGGCTACAAACCTTCGAGCTTTGTGTCACTACTAGTTATCGCCACGTGGAGCAAGTGCTTTAGACTGTGCGCTGGTTATGTCGGTTTAAATGGCTGCGCTGCCAGTTAGCTATCGTGAAGGTAGGACGTAGTATAGTCCTACAATTTGCAAAAAAGCAGTACACTGACGTGAAACTCCGGTCTTACAATACTTCGCTTGTAATAATTTCACTCATTTTTCCTGATTCCAGTAGAGTCACTATTAGGTTCTGAGGACGCCATTCCATTTATACAATCATCGAAAAATGTAGCCTGCTTGGGCCAAAATCCCCCAAAACTTTCGCCACCGCTTCCGCGAGCATCTTGTTCATTCATCAAAATCTTATGCCTAGTCTAACCGAAAACTATCTGCGCAAAATTTATCTGGGTTACGGCAGCGCAGGATTTAACATTAACCGCCAGGCGTCGTCGCGTGTTAGAGGTTACGGCTGTAACCGAGGATAAATTTCCTGCCTCCATTTTTGACACTGTAAGTGTTTCACCTTCAAGGCGTCCGATGAGAATCCAATTCTTGGCTGCAGAAACAATATTAAAAGGAAGTTTTCGGCCTTTTTTTTCTTTGTAGCATTGAGCACAGGCCAAGGGCGTTTCCCGAAGCACATGCACACAAAAAGAAAACCCCATGGCTTGTGGGCAGCCGTTCAAACGGAGCGTCAGAATAACGGCCTGAGGGGCGAGTTGGTGCATGATAAAATGAACGGCGGCGCAAACAAGGACACTAACAAGACAGAAAGAGGCACCACATGCGCACACTACGAACTGTTTATAGCGCGGAAAGGTGGCATATTTAAACGTTCAGCTGAAGCATGTGACATCGCATTATCGCTCCGAACCCAACACCTGGAAAAAAATCAACATCAGGAAAACGAACTATAAAATTTAACCCCCTGCATAAAGAAGTAACAGATTGTGATAAAAAGAATTAACAACTAAAAGGAGGGGGTAATATCTTAGCAAAAGCAGTGTCACACGACCGTAGCAATAGCAGTGTCATACATGAGAAGCAAAAGCAGTCAAACAGTAAAAAACCAATAACAAATAACAATCGTAGCAAAAGCAGTGTCAAACAAAGGAAGCAAAAGCAGTAAGAAACCGAAAAAAACAACAAACACTAGAAAGATAAACCCAATAAAATGATAAACAAACGGCCACTAGAAAAAGAGAGCTGAAATGTCGCACTGAACATGATGTCACAAAAACTATCAAGAAATGAACCTTGATTTCTACGGAGGGATATCGAAGAGTCGCTAACACAAGGGCTTTCCTTCTTTTTAATCATAAAAGCCTCAAGAATTTCACGTGCCACCTGATCGCGACTCCTGCCCAGCGGGTTTTTGCTCCAGCAAGATTTCTATATGCAGTCGCACAGTATGTGAAAGGGAGTAGCCAGTGCCGCTGCCGGGCACCAACTTCTCCTTTTTAGTCGGTGTAAATAAAAACAATAGGCGGTGTTCCTTCAGAATCAGAGATGGTCTGTCTTTAGAACACAATGGAGACAATCACCTCCCCCCGCATGGCTTCCACGTAAAAACCCCAGGTGAATGCTCACCGTTTGTACGTTGCGGAGCCTCCAGTTGCGAATCTGCACAACTTAATCCCACCAGTGGTCCCGCACCTCGGCATAGAATCTTTCATAAAATACTTTCGAGTATGGTTCGGATGCTATCAGAGGCGGCAAGTACATACACATGATCACGAAGAACAGCGGAATAGTGGTCCTGCAAGAAGAAAAGTGTGGTGTTCATCGCAGATCCGGTATGTTCGAGAGACCGGAAAGCTCTTCTCCCCTACTAAGCTCCCTCAGTCACATGCATTTGTCAAGAAGATGAGATGTGTGTGTGTGTGTGTGTGTGTGTGTGTGTGTGTGTGTGTGTGTGTGTGTGTGTGTGTGTGTGTGTGTGTGTGTGTGTGTGTGTGTGTGTGTGTGTGTGTGTGTGTGTGTGTGTGTGTGTGTGTGTGTGTGTGTGTGTGTGTGTGTGTGTGTGTGTGTGTGTGTGTGTGTGTGTGTGTGTGTGTGTGTGTGTGTGTGTGTGTGTGTGTGTGTGTGTGTGTGTGTGTGTGTGTGTGTGTGTGTGTGTGTGTGTTTATAAATTCACCTTGCTGCATAATCAGTTTTCAATGTCGTTTGGCAAAATTTTATTCCTAAAGCATTCGGCAATGCACACGTTTGCAGTGGTTCTTACAACACGGAATATCGTTCGGTCACGTTAAAATAGTGCGCTAGCACTGTTTAAAAGTATGCGCACTCTGCAGGCCCTGTCTGATTGGACATGCTAAGCTTTAAAGTTCACAGTTGGTTTCGGTGAGTGCATGCTGTTTATAGTGGCACAACCATTCGACAGTATTCTGACCACCAGAATATGGCTATGTACACTCTTTAAAAGGAATTTGCTCAAAGAGGGATAATACCGGCTGGTTGGTGCATGTTGACGGAAAAGATGTAACAGCGCTTTCTGAAGCGCTATCTAGTCCTTATTTCCTTACTCCTTGGGACCTCTTGCTACTTCCCAATTTTCCGAAGAACCCAAGATGAATTTATGAAAATGGTAAGTACGATGGCAAAATATTATTTTCGCCGCCGCGGTGGCTGAGCGGTTGTGGCGGTCGGCTGCTGGCCCGAAAGACGTGGGTTCGATCCCGGAAGCGGCGGTCGAATTTCAATGGAGGCAAAATTCTAGAGGCCTGTGTACTGTGCGATGTCAGTGCACGTTAAAGAACCCCAGGTGGTCGAAATTTCCGGAGCCCTTTACTACGGCGTCCCTCATAGCCTGAGTCGCTTTGGGACGTTAAACCCTCATAAACCATAAACCAATATTATTTTCTTTTTAGAGGGGGAAATTTAGTGACATTTAATGTAAAGAGGATTTGACAGAGAGTGTAGGATATGGAGCATGCCACCGGTGGGAGCTGGAACCACGACTTTATCCAACAAGGGAGTTACGGCGGTGGCTTTCTCTCCTTCTGCTTTCGAAAGTTAATATTTGCCTGGCCTTCACTGCTCGCACCGGAGTCAAGCCTAACCAAAGCTGCGGACGCGGCAAGTTCTACGGTGAGTCTGATTGAAGGTGGCAGGCACCATTTATACGAAAGAGCGTCGGTACGGAGCGAACTGGCGGAGATAGGGTCGATGATTTATTCGCTGGAGTACTTAAAAAAAGGTCAATGCTCTCTAAATTGTGGAGAGCCAAAGGAACTATTCTTGAAGGTTTAACTCTTTCCTTACCGCGTTGCAGGCCACTGGATTGGAAAACATTTAATTCGTCAGAAAAGGCAGAATGCACTCGATCCCTGCTTGGTGGCTATCAGTCCACGGCTGACAGCGACCTGGGTAGCCCACTCAATGACCCGGGTTTGAACTCCCAAGTCTGAGCTGACCAACACGGCCTCCCACTGCTCGAGAGTAGGAACCTGTATTAGAGATTTCGGGGGCGGCTCCTCTTTACAATTCCACAATAGGTGATCATAAGTGGCTAAATCACCACATAATGTACATGCGGGGTCGTATTCACCGGGGTAGAATTTTGACAACAGGTAAGGCGTCATGAAGGATCGCGTCTGGATTCGCCTCCAAGTGGTCTCCTGCTCCTTATTAAAGGCTTTGTCTGGAGGAGGGAATACCCTCCTTTCAAGTTTAAAATGATTAGTAATATCGTGAAAAAAAAGATGATAGGCCGTCCTTCGAAAAACTCTCAGCAACGACAGCGTCCCCTGCTCGGCTGACGAATCCTCGAGCTGTTATGCGTGCCGCTTCGTTACCAGGGTTCCCCGAGTGAGCCGGGACCCATATCAATTCAATAATTCTGTCTAAGTCTTTGGTTTGACCCAATATGCTCATTGCTGCCTGAGAAATTATGCCCCTCGAATAATTGCGTATGGCAAATTTACAGTCGCTGAGTATGGTGGTAGCTTCTGTGTTAATGATAGCAAGGGCGATTGTCGCCTCTCCTGCCGTTTCCGAGGATTTCGTTATGGTAGTGCCGGAGACTATCAGTCTACCTTGCGAATCCACCGCCGTTAGTGCGAACGCTTGTTTATAGGGATATTCTGCGGCATCTACATATACTGCATGTTCATCTTGTTTGTATATGTTGTGTACAGCTTTTGCCCTAGCCCTTCTCCCCTCGTGGTGAGCAGGATGCATATTCTTAGCTAGTGGCTTAACTCTTATTACCTTAGCGATGCGTTTAGGTATCTGTGTTTTGGTATCTTGGAGTTGCAACTGTATGCCTAGTCCTAAACGATCAAGTATGGTTCTTACTGCTTTGGTGCGGGAAAGCCGGCCTCTCTGCATTGTTAAGTGTGCCTCTGTAAGCTTGTCTAAGGTGTTGTGTACTTCCAAGCCCAGAAACCTTTCGGTGGAGGCACAGTTCGGTAGCCCTAACGCTACCTTGTATGCTGTTCTAATCATAGACTCTACTTTGGCATTTTCACTACTGTCTAATTTTAAGTATGGGAGAGCGTAGACAAGCCTGCTGATTACAAATGCTTGTACTATTTTGCAAAGTTCTGTCTCCTTCACTCCCTTCCTTTTGCTTGCAATTCGTCTAATTAGTCTTACCGTCATATTGACGGTTGTCTGGAGTTTTTCTAGTGTTTCCTTGTTCTTCCGGTTCGACTGAAGGAAGAGTCCTAGGATTCTTATAGTTTGAACTTACTTCCTTTACAGGGAGCCCTTCCACCCAGATTTTCAGTGGAGGCGGAGGTTTGTAATTTTTGCTCGAGGGCCCCTTGGTTTTATCTGATTAGAAATAATTCGGACTTGGAGGGCGAGCAGGTTAGCCCTGCTTTACCCGCCAGGTCTTGTATTATGTCTACAGCTTGTTGCAGGGTATCCTCTATCTGACCATCGCTGCCAGCTGTGGTCCATAAAGTGATATCATCTGCGTAGAATGTGTGTCGCAGCCCCGGGATGGCTGCTATTTTAGAAGGAATTTTAATTAGTGAGAGATTGAAAAGGAAGGGTGACAGGACTGAGCCCTGGGGCGTTCCTTTACCTCCAAGTGAGATAGAGTCTGATTTAATCTCTCCCACTGCTATCTCTGCCGTTCTGTTACTGATAAATGACTTCATGTACTGGAAAGTTCTTTCCCCTGGGTTGATGTCCGAGAGATTCCTTAAGATAGCATCGTGCGTGACATTATCAAATGCCTTGTTCAAATCCAAGCCTAATATGGCTTTAGTTCCTCTGCTGCGTTCCATGTCTATTATGTCTGCCTTGAGTTGCAGCATAACACCTTGGGTAGAAAGATTAGCCCGGAAGCCTAGCATGGAGTTAGGGAGTAGGTTATTGTCCTCAGCGTATTCTTGTAGCCGATTGAGAATTATATGTTGCATTAACTTTCCTGAGCAGAATGTTAAAGAGATTGGGCGTAGATTCTCTATACACAATTTCTTGCCTGGCTTTGGAATGAATGTAATCTTTGCATGTTTCCATTCTTGTGGAATGTTTCCGTCTGTCCAGTATTTGTTCATGAGATCAGTGAGTGCTGTCACTGACCCTGCGTCCAAGTTTCTAAGTGCTTTGTTAGTAACACCGTCAGGCCCGGCTGCAGACGTGGTGCGTAGTTGCCCCATGGCAAGCCACACTTCCGACTCCGTAATCTCAGCGTCCAAGTCCTCGTTTGGTGTTCCCTGATAGTTTGGCAGCGGTCCATCTGGGGTCGTGTTTAAGTATCGATCTCGTAGTTCCGTTAAGAACTCCTCTGTGGTGCCTTGATACTGATGCAACAATCTCATAAGTTGACCTTGTTTAGTTGATTTAGCCTCTGTGGGGTCAGAAGGTGCCTTAGCAGATGCCAAGTTTTCCTGCACTCGAGCTTGCCATTCATGCGGTCGCAAATTTGCTCCCATTGTTTGTGTTGAAGCTCTAGAGTATATTTTTCAATTAGTCTCTGCAACTGTGCAATTCGCTTTTTAAGATTTTTGTTGTGTTTGTTCCTCTTCCAGTGGTTTTGCAAGCTGAAATGTGCTTCTCACATGTGCAATAACCTAGAGTCAGTGACTTGTCCTTCTTCCATGCCGATTTCGGCTGTGGTAGCCTTAATGTCCATTTTTAGTGATTCCACCCAGTCCCCGAAATGTTCAATTACTGGGTCTGTGCTTTCATCTTTTTGTCTTTGTTCTCTTATTACCCTGAACTTGTCCCAGTCCGTAATTTTTACTTTGTTGAAGACTGATTTATGCTTTGCTGTCTCAAAGGTGGTAGATATAATGTAATGGTCACTGCCTAGCGTGTGTCCTGTGTTAGTCCATGTTCGGTTTTGTATGTTCTTTGCCGGTGTTAGGTATGGCGACGTGTCTTTACATATACTGTTGCCTAGTCTCGTGATTTCTTGGGGGTTCTTCAGGACAGTTAGGCCTAGATTTCGGACCACTTGCCATCGATCATATATGATCCACGTTTTGAACCTCCCGCCAACAAATAAAGTCTGCGCTCCTGGACAAACTGCGCCATCTACATTCCATATCTAACACCATCTTTTTGGTTTCAGTTTGGTTTTTTGCCATTTTTTGATAAGAGGGGCACGTGAAAGACAAAATTTGAGCGGACGTAGTCCGCCGCTCAACGACCGTGGCGTCCGTTTCGCCGCATGCTCCTCAAAGGCGAAAGGCTACGCAGAGCACTTTTTCGGTTCTGATGCTGTCTTTTATTAAGGCAGTCGTGGTGAGTTAGACAACCACGTGAAATGGTCGGATTTCAGTTTGGATTGAGAGATTTCGTCCAAGTATCCCGAGACATCAGCGCGTGCTCTTACGTGTTTCGTTTTACCGTTCACGTTGTATGCTAAGTAAAGCGCTTCATTTGTTAATAATGAGAACGGTTTTATTTGTTTCTTTAGGGTCTTTGCAACATACTGCTAAGATATTTTACAAAACACACCGTCAGAGTTTTGGCAAATATGAAGTCAAAGAATGCCACGCCCCCTTTTCTGCTCCATAGGCCATCCATCATATATAATCAACATTTTGAACCTAGCGCCAAAAATTAAAGTCGGCGCTCCTGGGCAAGTTGTGCCATCTAGTTTGCTTCTATAACAACATCTTTTTAGTTTCAGCTTCTTTTTTTTTTTTTCTAACTGAGGAGGCAACGTGAAAAATGAAACTTTGATCGGACGTAGTCCGTCTGTAGTTGATCCTGCCGTCTTTTTCGGCGCGCCTTCCTCGATGGCGAAATGCTACACTGAGCACTTTTGTGGACTTTTATTTTGTCATTTTTTTAGGCAGCACAGCTGAGTTAGATAACCATATGGAATGGCCCGATTTTACTTCCATTTCCAAAACTTCGTCTCAGAGGCCCATGACATCAGCGCGTGGTCGCGCGTGTTTCGTTTTACCGTTCACGTTGTAGTGCACGTTGTATTGCACATACGTACGTTTTATAGCAGTCAACGTACGTTGTATAGCAGACTTCAGCAGTTAGGAAAGTGCGCTGATTTTTGTAGGCCGCCGAAACTTACAGGAATGATAGCAATGAACATGTGCACAAGTTTGTATATTTCGTTTCTTTTCTAGTCAAGTTCTGGCTTAGTACAGCTGCTGATTTTTTATTTTGCTTGTATTGTTTTCTTTGCGTTTTCAGCATATTTAGCCAATAATTTTTGAGCATACAACTCTGGCCATTTTTCGTTCCGAAGTACAATTAATAAGCTACAGTATGATGCGTTACAATGCGCAGTTAATTTAGCACTTGAAAAAATCGTTTTTATTTTAATACACTCGAAATCGATCATTTTTTTTGCGGAAAAGAAAGAGTTAAAGTGTTAAATTTTGGTCACTGCCGTTTGTGTCCGTGTGCAGATGTGTCTGATTGCACCTACCGGCGTGCGGCTGGGTAATTCCACGCCAACTGATCGAGACTTTGCGCTCGACCATCTTAGATTTATGTAAAAAAATCATGACTTATTGCACCACTTTGATAAACATTATGCCAGCTTTTTTATGGCTAAAAATGTTTTTCCCGTTAATGCTCCCATCTTATTTTTCAAGTGGTAGCGAGACATAGTCTTACAAAATAATTTCTCGAAAATAAACTTTTTTTCGCATGACTATGAAACATTTTATACAAAGAGAACACACTGCGCTTTCAAATGCATTAAATCGGACTAAATTTGTGTCATCTTCATTAAAATATAAAACACGGAAGACACTGAAAAATATGTATTTTCAAAATTATCATCAAATAATATGTTCCCACAGTAGTCAATTCAACTATATTCATAAGCTGTCTAGAAGGCAAAGAACCTTTAAAAAATTTTCAGGCATCAAATAATTTCGGGCGCGTTAGCAAAGCAATTCTAAATTTGAGAGAATTGGCTTTTGAGGAATTTTCAGCTCTCAATTGCATAGTGAGGTAATGTTACTAAAATTATAAAAGATAGTTAGTTGCATAGCATCATCCAATGGAATTTATATCGGAAAGTTAAATCGGAAAATGTTTTGTTTTAAGGGAGAAAAAATTTTGCAAGTTTAGTCCTGACGTTCAACTACGGTGGTGCTCGGTACTTGTTGTTCACTGCAGTGCACACTGGAGCTGATGTCAAGGAGATCAATAAGAGACGCTGCCCGGAGCTGCTAGTGGATTCTCCTGATATTTTGGTGTTTAACGGTCCGCTAGTGTGTTGATTCACACTTCGTCACTTAGACTCTTGGGTCGCTGAGTATGACGTCAGTCCAGCATACAACATCGAGAGAGAAACGTTGATGTGGTTAAAACCGCGTATAGCATTCAGTGGCAGCGCTATTTCAAACCGCCCAGTAAGTTCAGCTTCTTGTTATCGAATAACTTTTTGGGCACCCAGAGGGCTACGATGCGCTCAGTAGTTTTCACCGCCCCTGTGTAGAGCTCGTAGGAGATCAGTATTTGACCTCCGTGCGGCATCTTAATACTCGCTCTTTCTGCCAAGCGCTTCACAGTTCCACCAACGCCCTCGCAAGCACTCTTGCCATCTAAGATGGGGAAAAAATTCCTTTCCATTCCGCAACACAGCACGTTCTCTCAGAGCAGTTTTAACTGCAATTGCTCAGACCGCAAAGTGCTTTTCCCCGCCGAAGCCAAGCTCTGTATCGTTTACCTTGAGGATCAGTAGAACTTCTGCTCGAGCTCGGACTGAAAGCGGCACCTTCATTTGATACACGCATGTGCGGGATGAGGGCCGTGGCTGCAGCAGACTTGGTACGCATCTGCAGCGATGCGCCGTTGCTTCGGCAAGTGGCTGATTCATTCGCAGCCAGCGGTGGGGGTGGTGAGAAACAGGTGGTTCTTACCGAGCAGCCTCTCAAGACCAGTCATCAAATTAACTGGCACCTGCCAAGGCAGGCAGTTTGCTCACAACACGGTAGGCAGGTTTTGATGACGTCATAAGGACACTTGACCCGCCCAATCAGTCGACCCTTTTATTTGTCCTCAGAAAAATATAAAACAACATAACAGAAAGAGGGAGGGAGCCCAGACCTAGAAGGTGGGCCGCCTGTTAGGTGGCCAAGCTAGAATGCCTCTCTGCGAATTTTTAACGCGAAGCATTCAGCCTTCCGTTCTGCACAAACCAACCTTGGACCACTTAGGTTACGTGACCTTCTGTCGCCATTACAACCTTCCCAGCGGATTGTAAAAACTCACCACCGTGGCAGGTGCAAGTTAAATTATTGATTGGTCGCGACTGCTTGCTCAGGAAGAGCAAGCCGCGTCGCACAAGCCCCACCGGTGGCAGCCCCTGCCATCGCCAGTGTACAGCACTGCCGATGACAAATGCAGAATGCAGTGGCGCTTCACTTAATCGCTGCACCACTGCGCCAGGAGTGGTGTAGGGACGCCCAGGGATCTAAGAATTTAAATTAGAGAGTGATAAATTCCGCATATATAGGCATTAATCCATTAACGCTATCGCGTCATACCCTTAAGGCAGAGCTTAAATGTCCCCTCAATTTTTTTCTTTCACGCCACCGCTGAAGACGACGACGACAACGCCGTGTTTTCCGCTGAACACTGTATGTTCCACTCGAACAGAGGACAACAACAACAGAAGCCTTAACGCTATTGCTTTAAAATAATTGGAACGAACTAAAGTTGTCAGTGCAGAGAGAAAAAGATGCGTGACTTCACAAGGGACGAAGGAACACGTAGATGATGATAGAGTTAAGACGCCGTTGCTAAAAGCCTTCCATGTCCATACGTGGCCTTGAGCGACGCGTTCTTCGAGTCGCGCTTGCGATGACATGAAATGTGCTTGTACAAATTCTGGTTTGGTTTTGGTTTGTTGGGGTTTAGCGTCCCAAAGCCACTCAGGCTATGAGGGACGCCGTAGTGAAGGCCTGCGGGAATTTCGGCCACATAGGGTTCTTTAACGTGCACTGACATCGCACAGTACATAGGCCTCTAGAATTTCGCCTCCATTGAAATTCGACCGCCGTGGCCGGGATCGCACCCGCGCCTTTCGGGCCAGCAGCCGAGCGCCGTAACCACTCAGCCACCGCGGCGGCTGCTTGTACATATTCTCATCTCTCTTGTAACCACATCGTCACCTATCACGACCCTCTTTCTTCTCCTCTTACTCTTCCCCAGTGCAGAGCAGCAGGCCAGATATTCATCTTTCTGAACGACCTTTTTGCCTTCCTAAAGATTAAACTTATCTCGTTGTCTTTCGACCTCTGGGCCTCTTGTCGTGAGCACAGAGGGCAAAACTAAGCATATAAACCATGGGCTTTCTTGAGAAAGTGAGCTTACCTAATGCATCGTCTGAAGAGTGCAACAACGGCCACGAGAGCGCGGTACTTGTTCTGCTTATTCAGCACTTCGTAGAGGAGATAACCGCTGCAACAAATTACATTCGAATAATTATCCGTTTAGGGCGAGTCAATATAGTCTAAACACTGAAAAAATCAGGGGCAACATGACGGGTGGATGCGTTGAATTGTTGACTACGAAGCGATGCCAAGGTGCAGCGCTTTCAACCATGCTTGGGAATGTGCTCAAATTACCATAAAAAATGATACCATGATATAACAAAAGAAAAATCATAGTAGAGTGAAACGATACTCTAAAATATCAAATTCTTGCGTACTTTCGGAGTTTCCCTAATGCGGAAAGTAACGGTGATTGGGGTGGAGTTAAAGGGGAGATGGGATTAACCATACGTTATGTGCAAAGCGTGCACTGTGTATCTAACGAAACAAAGTGCACGGCTTCGGACGCTGCAATTAACTCTGGCTAACCATGGGACCGTCATGTAATTTGCCTGCTAGCTATCAGGTCGATTGGATGCTTCTGTTCGGTGCAAAGGTCTCCGAATAGAATTGGAACTTCAGCAGAATCATTAATTAAATTAAAACCCAACAGACCAATGAAGCTATGATCCCTGCTTGTTCTTCGCATCGGCATCAGCATTCGTTAAATGCGGCTTGAGCGGTTATGCTCTGAGCAGTTGTAGACTGGCGTATAAGCCAGATTTCTAATTTCAAGCCAATAGCTTTCTTTGGCTACCATAACTGATTTTTTTTCATTGGACCGAAGTGCGTCGCCAATAGGTAAGAGAGAGCGGCCGAAAGTAAAGCTTCTGACGAGTAGGGGACAAGCGGTAACGGTGGAATGACTGAGGTCGTGTGGTTTATCGGCGAGTGAGAGGGAACGATGGTGTGACTGCTGACGTCCTGTATGCAGCAATGGCAATGTTCTCGTCTGGAACTATTGTGTTACTAGCCACGCCCGGTGGTCAGCACTGGCAGTGTCGCCTTCGTGGCAGGAGCGAGTGTTGCATTACTGACTCGCCACAATAAATGAAAACTTCTCGAAAATGCCGCCAAAGCGTGTCCTCGCCTAACAATAATTGAAAGAACGCCGTCGTTCACACTGCGAGAAAGCGAATCAACATTATGCCGCGCAGAGTGCTAAAAAAGAGAACATTATCTACAGCAAATGAAGGTGAGGAGGAGGAAGAGGACAAAAAATTTATTCTTTTTCTTTTTTTTATTCGAGAAGTGTGCCATGAGGCATAAGTTGAAAAAGGAAAGGGGGAAGGAATGCACGGGATTGAAAGTTAAAAGAAGGAGTGAAGAACCGTTGCGCTGAGGTAGTCGCAGAGGTTGTTAATGAAACGGTTGTCCATTGTCCACTTCACGAAGTCACTTTCGCGGTTCCACCGCAGGCCCACCTCCGTGAGGAGCCGTTTTCTGATAGCAGCCGTCGCTGGGCACGTCCACAACAAGTGCCGCACATCACATATGTCCGGTGCAGCGCCACAGTGAGGGCACCTGTCAGGTAGTGGCAGATCTTTGGCACGCCACCGATGACGGACAGATGGTGTCAGAGCCGCCCCTGCCCGAATCCGGCGCACGGATACCTCCTCCTGCCGAGTAAGACTATGGGGGAGAGGGTGCGAACACGGAGGAATTAGAGCGCGTGTTCGCTGGCGCAGAACTTCGGAATCGGAAACGTGGGACAGGAACGGATCTGGGGGAAGAGGGGAAGGTGGCGGATCGTCTAATGTATGAAGATGAGTCATAGCATCCAAAAAATAATTTATTCAAGCCCAGCACTAATGAACGTGACGCTGTTCCTTCCCTCACCGAAATATTTGTCTTTATATTTGTCTTTACTTTGTGTTTGCGTTCCAACAAAGTCACGCGCTTATCATTAAATATCATTGAAGTCTCACGCAGGTTATCGTCGGAGTCTTGATGTTATCCGGGTTAGATTTCAGTGATCAACGGACATTCATGGATAAATTCAGCGGGATAACAACGCCACTCGCTTACTTAGATAGACATCTTCGATGGTTTTTGCATGATTTTTTTACGCTGGTGTAGAATAAGTCTTAGCTCGCCTTAAAAAGAAAAAGGTATCCACGCTCATGAAGGCCGCTTGTATAATTGGGCTCTCCCAGCGCTCGAACAAGAGGATCGCGTTAACGATTCTCGCTGAAAAAAAGAAAACAGGTTTTTTTTACATGCTCGAGATACTCCGTTGTTTTATCCTTAATCTGCGATGTCTACCTCTCAGCTTTCATGAACTTTCCCAATATAATACTTTCCTAAGTAGACATTAAAAACCAAGTTCAGAGAAACGTGAACAGAGATGTACAGGATCGGTCAAAAGTTGCCAGGCCGCAGGGTCGGATTTTAAGCATTGTAGTCGGGTCCTTCACATTGCTCTCAATCTAAGAAGCTTGTGAAAGGCGAGAATGGTGATTCTCCTACCCCGTACAGATATATTAAGCTTCGAGGATGACGTAGATGACCAGCCACAAAGCTCGAAAGCAGATCCTGTAGCCTGGAAACTTTTGGCCAACCCTGTACATGTTTCATGCTTATTAGGCGCATGCTTTCTCAACACTGCGCGCGCCGCAACATTCGTAGATAACTGCGATGCGTCCGTAATACCGATGCCGGGGCTTTGATGTTCTTTATCACACTGACGAGCTATTTTCACTTCCCGCATGTTCAGGGTGTAAGCAAAGGTACCGAACCTCCTCATCGACTCCACTTATTACTCTCGTATGTCACCTTGTGGTTTTCCCAAGAACTGCGCTTCCTTTGGTGAATTAAGCTGCGACGCATGTTATGGCTTGCAACCCTTTCAGTTTAGTCATGAGACTGCAGTGAAGCATTAGGCTTGGCATTTGGAAGCTGTACTGAAAGGAGTGTCATGGCGCGGAATGATTTACTCACCAGAGAATACTGTGAAGTGAAGACCGGTGGAACTAACAATCATAACTTTGCTCGGCCGTGTGGAACGCAAGGGTAAATTGATTTGTCTTCTGATTATTTTACATATGAGTGATAACATTTCGTTTGGGTACCACACGTCTCAGGTCAAAACACACGAAAAGGAAAAACGACCTGCAGTCAGCTGTCTCACATGTGTTTTCGGGGATTAAGACGTACGAATGTCTGAGGAAAATCCCGAATACGCCCAAAAAGCGGATGCCATGTATAAACTGGCAGCACGTAGTTTCCGAGTTCTTATCTTTGTTCGTCGTCAGGAATTGCCTGGTGTTCGATATGGCCGAGAACGCCACGATGCATTGGTAGAAAATTACTAGAAGTAGAAAACGAAGACAGAGATAAAAATTATCTTCTCTCGCAATTACAAAAAAATCTCAGTGATTTGCACCTTATGATCATTTGAGCCCACTGCGAGCGAGAGTCCCGTGCACAGAACAAGTACGCATTAACAGTATACGTCTGTTTTGTTGTCGTATTTGCTGCCGCTATGTGAGAGTATGGCAGCGCTTCAGCAGTGCAGAAGGGTAGCAGTTGTAAAGACGGAAAAGTATACGTAAGTCTTTAAAGCACCATGCCAGTGACAATTCCAGTATGGGAAAAGCCTGAAATTGCATTAAAAAAGAAGATCGTTCGAAGTTCAAATCAGAGGAGATAAATGCTGCAAAACCAGCTCATCAAACAGTGTTAGTTCACTACTTTTTTTATAAAGCTATAGTTTTACCGCGCAAATGAGAGACGGGCGCATAGATGGACAGCGGACAGGGCGGGCAGTGAATTACGCTTTGTAGCGAAAGCTACATTACGGTAGTGGCGGCGCGCTACCCTGTGGCTGCCGGCGGCGCTGCGCCGTGGCTGATCACATGGTTCGTCACGTGGTTGGCCACGTGACCAAGTACCACTAGATTAGCTGTAGCTATCGCGTCACTCCAGGTTTAACCAGAGCTAAACCACCTCCAATTTTTCGTCTGTAGATATGTCTGCTAAGCTAAATGTGCACTTTATATTGCATAAAACAAATTAAGGAAGCCGATCTGTGGGTCACGTACGGGAAGCTAATGGGTTTAAAAGAACACCTATGCCAGGAACTTCTCCGGTGTTCATGCATGCCGCCTTCATTGGCGCAATACATTATAGAAGGAAACAAGCGTGTTCATTAGCTAGTCGGCGAAAATGTATTCGAGTTGGGTCCTAGTCACTGACGGCAAAGTGTCCAGCGGAATGGGCGCTTTCGGTTTGGTTTATGAAGGTTTAACGTCCCAAAGCAACTCGGGCTATGAGAGACGCCGTAGCGAAGGGCTGCGGAAATTTCGACCACCTGGGGTTCTTTAACGTGCACCGGCATCGCACAGTACACGGGCCTCTATAATTTTCGCCGCCATCGAAATTCGACCGCCGCGGCCGGGATCGAACCAGCGTCTTTTGGGCCAGCAGCCGAGCGCCATAACAACTCAGCCACTGCGGCGGCGGCGGAATGGACGCTTTTGAGAATGTACTGCCAACGGCGATTACGGAAAATGACGCCTGACTAGTTCGCTTTGATTTTGGAAGTATATGGGAAAAAGTGAAGTCGCTCTGTCTCCAGCGCGGAAAATGGCGCAAATATTTACGACAATCCACGTAAATTGGTTTTGTAGCGTTAGCTACATCACGGTAGCATTTCGAGCCTTCAGCTTGGCGGCGCCGTGGCGGTGGCTGTGCCGCCGTGCCGTGGCTGCTCCTCCACGCTGTCAAGTGGTTGGTCACGTGGTGCGGAGCACATGCAGGCGGCGCGGCTGCAAGGCTGATCACGCGGTCTGTCACGTGACCAGCCACGTGGTACGGAGCAGCTACTGCTGCCGGCGGCGCGTTCCCGAACCCGAGCTCCCACAGCTGTGCGCATGTGCCGTATCATGTGGAACGGAGATGAAGAAGGAACGCCCAGCGAAACGGAGCGGCGAAAGACTGAGTTTGCAATTCAACTGAGCAAGTTCCACTCGGCCAGCTGTAGCTATGGCGTCACTCCAGGTTTAATCAGAGCTAAATCGCCGCCAATTTTTTGTCCTTTATGTCTAAAAAAAATAAAGCCAGTTGGATTACGGAGGCCTTTATGTCTGTTGTCTATATGTGCGTCGGTTTCCATTTGTGCCGTGAAATTCTACCTTTGTGAGCCACCGCTCGAATGAACATATTTGTTCAGAAAACACCCCGGCACACAACGCGCACATCCGGGAACTAAGACGAGCAATGTCTATTTGAACGTTTCCGCACCACGCTGACACCTGTATAAAAGTGTATGGAACAACTAACTATGGAACTGGTTTTATTAGTTCAGCAGAATGCGGTTGAGGGGAATGTGATCTTAGTTAGTCGAACGTTTCTTTACCAATGGCTGATGCGATAAAAATATTCTGCTTATTACCGGAACACCCGATTTATAACAGGGAAAATTAAGTGCGCTTCATCTTGAAACGTAAGTTCTTTCTGAAATAAAACAACTTGTTATTTTTTTGCGACCACGATTTGATTCTGTGCACGATTCTATGAGTGACCATTAATGTTGAGGCTACTCCTTCTTTTCCCTATATGCGGCACCACTGGTAGTTCATTTGAAAAAAGGCACGCGTCTACCGAACAACACATCACGCAGAACATTTGTCGTACCTGTTTTGCGATTCTTTTTCCATCTTTTCGTGAACACCTCGAATGCAGTCACAGCAACAATTACAGTGAGCAGGACCGCCAAAAATGCTCTGAAAAAACGAGCAAATTATTACACAGACGCATGGTGAAAATGAAACTTCAATGGCGCAGATGATGAATTAAAAATATGGGCGCATAGCCTCGTCTCCAAGTAATTCCTTGTGGAGGAACACTGGTGGAGTCGTTAGCTGGTGCAACTTTTTTCTTAGATACTACAGTGCTCTGTGAGGACAGTGGTAGCTCTAGTAACAGGGACGATATTTAGCGCTGCCTCTATGTCATGTCAATCGAAACACTAACTAGCCCTGCTTTCTGCCTTTAAGTAGTACAATGTGACAATTATGTGTGAATCATATTTCAAGAAATTATATTTGGCAGCTCGTGATTACTCTCAAAACGTCCATTAGAGAGATGGTTCTGTTTCCTTGCATCAGGGCAAACGCATGGTTGCCCAGCGCACTGACACTGCAACTGAAAGATATAGGAAATGTACTTGTGCGTACAGCTAGTGTGTATGAGAATTCCTAAAGTCAACAAATATATATAGGGGCATGGAGCCGCCTTGGGGTCCAGGGAAAAAAGATTTATAAAACCGCCCGCACGCAAGGCTCTCGAGCACATCTTCATCACAGGTGGGCTGCCATTCATTCAACTGAGTTTGGACTTTCGTTCACTCACACCATATGATGAGAAACGGTTCATGTCGAAGATTTGCTGGAACATAGGTATAGTAAAGACGCGAATCAAGGAATAAATGTAGACGGCCACATTCTTTGTTTGCACACCGCAGCTCAGCAGTCGAGCGTTCGTGAGGGCCAAACTGAACTTCATCAGCTTCGTCTTCCGTCTGCTTTCGCTCCTTCGGGCGGCACTGGCCGCTGGGGTATGAAACCGCAATTGTCGGTCGTACAATACTCCCGGGGTGAAAAGGCGTCATCCTTGCGGCCTAAGGGCAAGAGATGATAGCGGGATCGTAGTAGGGTTTCAGGCGGTCGAAGTGGACAATTTCACAGCCGCGGCCGCGATGATCAGACAAAGGCGTGAGGGGCTCGACGAGATAATTAACTGGAGATGTCTGCTGAACTATGCGATAGGGGCCGTGGCATTTGCTCGGCAGTTTTGCAGACTCACCCGGGCTGGAGCAGGGCACCCAAAGCCAAACTAAGGACTCAGGAAGGTGAGCCGGCCGCTCACAGGTAAATGTGGCGCGGGCACTTTTCGGACGGTGCTGGTCGTGACAAGTAAAGGAACGGGCGAGTTCACGGAATTCTTCGGCATGTGTAGCAGCTTGAGAGACGGTTGTTAATTCTCAGGAATCTGGGTGGTAAGGGAGTACGGTTTCTGTAATGAAAGATGTGTGATGACCCCCATAATGCGCAGGTCCACACGGGACGGAGAGGCAAAGAGACACCGTATGGCTCAGTTTAAACAAACAGATATATTCAATAATTATACATGATTAAGATTCAGAGGCTGGGGCGTCCGAGCTTACGTGCCGACGACTTCATGGGGGCGATGGAGTGGCTCCGGAGTTGGGCTCGAGCGGTTGCTGGCAGAAGCTGCACGCCGTCGGGCTTCGGCGCTGAAGGCCCTCTTGGCGAACGATGTCGTCCTGAGCGTCCCTCTTCCGTACTGCTTGTCGATTTTTATATCCTCTTCTCCACACTCCCTAGGGTGAGGACGAACACGCCGGAGGGGAAGGAGGGGGGCTAGGGCTTTCACTTGGGCGCACAAACATACCACCGCACTTATGGTCTCGCCCCCCTCACGTGTTGAGTCCGAGGGAAAGAAGGTTGTATTCGAGGTAGCGCATAGCGTCGGCTGTGGTAAGGCGCGCTCTGGCCCGCTGACAGTTCCCGCGGGTCACCGGCCTCCGCTCTCCATCCATCAACTGACACTCGCTCCTCAAGGTAAGGCGCGCTCTGGCCCCCTGACAGTTCCCGCGGGTCACCGGCCGGGAAAGTGGTCCCTTGTCCTGGGATGTGCTCGGGAGGCCTCCCCTGGAACCGCCACGGCAATTGGGGAGGATAAAGCCCGTTTCCCCGTGGCGGCGGCGGCGGGTCCGGTTGGGTCCGGTTGGGCTTAAACCCCTTCGTTCTGGTCGTCACTCTCAACGAGCATGGCTGGGTAATTGATGATGCCGCTGTCATCTGGGTCTCCGTCTACGCCGCGCCGTCGAACGCGGACCCTCGTAGCACACACAAGGAACGTCACACTCGCTCACCCTCCAGAAGAATGTTCTCCGAACATTTGAGTCCATGCAGCTCCCCTTGTCTTTCTGAATCGCCTCGCACAGTGCGTCCGACAAAACACTTTTCGCTGCACTCAACACCACTGCACAACACCATATGCCTCCGCTGTCATAACTGGCGTCTCCAGGGGCAGCACTGATCTTCTTTTACAGATAAACATGAAACTCAGCACCCAAGCCTCTCCTTTCTAGTCCAAACTGGACGAAATAAATTTACCACAGTTACAAAGGAGCTCCCACTTCTAGCACGATCACGGCACAGACAAAAATATAGATAACGAAAGAAGTAGGGCAGGTTCTGCATGCGCTCCGCATGCTCTCCTGTGAATGTGTTACTTAATGACAGAAAGGTTTAACTACCAACTCCGATAACTTAACACATAAGCACATAGCAATGTTATGAGCTGTGGCATTACACAATTCTAACCAGTTCACAACTGCGCTCTGTTTACTCCATTCGTCCGACTTAGCTTTCCGATTTCGCAGCGAATATCGGCCTTCATGAGTCATACTAAGTAAGTCTGTGACCCTTTGTCTGCTTTGGGACTCGCGAGGGCTCGTGGCAGAAGCCTCTCCTGGCGTTATCTGCGCGGCAACCTCGCGCGCTTCTTCTTCTAGCAATGCATGAAGTAAATCCGGTGGCATTTCGGCCGTCACCTCTGGCGCCTGCCGAACAAATGCAGGAGAGGGCGTTTCTTGCGAACTATCTGCGCGCTCCGCTTCACTTCTGTCCCCATCAAGATCCGCGCTTTCCCTTTCCTCATTTCGTGAATACTGAACCGGTGCCGACTTGAGGCGATTTGCGTGTATCCTTATCAAGCGCCGGTTCACGTCTCGGACTCTGAAGTTTACCGGAGAAAGCTTCTCGACAACCTCGCACGGTCCTCTCCACTTCGTCTGGAACTTACGAGCTAGCCCAATCTGCCTTTGGCAGTTTTCAATGTACACGCTGTCCCCCACATTAAACGGCGCGTCTTTAGCACTGCGATCGTGCACCTCCTTCCTGCGTTTCGCCGCTTTCTTTAAGGCCTCCTTTGCGATGTCCCTCGCCACTTGCAAGCGCGATTCTAGCTCAACCTTATAGTCGTCCAGTGAAGCGTATGGGACACGACGGGGGCCCTCTGGCACTTCACTAGGCTGGTCCGGGTCTCGGCCGTAGAGAAGAAAGAATGGCGATTCGCCCGTGCTCTCGTGTGCTGCGGAATTGTAGGCAAACATTGCATACGGGAGCCACAAGTCTCAGTCCCGCTGGTCGCGCGAAACAAAATGCGACAGGAACCCGGCCACGGTTTGGTTCAGTCGCTCCACCGCGCCGTTGCAAGCCGGATGGTACGGTGTTGTCTGCTTCTTAGCGATCTTAAGCAGCTCGCAAACTCTCCTCATTAGCTGCGACACGAAGTTCGTTCCCCGATCTGTCAAGAGTTGCCTCGGGGGTCCATGTCGGAGCACGATCTGTTCGACAAATGCTCTTGCAACCGTGTCTGCCTTCTGATCTGGGAGTGCTACCGCTTCCGCGTATTTTGAAAGGTGATCGATAAATACTAAAATGTACTTGTTTCCGGAAGTGGTCGTGGGCAATGGGCCCATTATGTCCATACCTGTCCGCTCGAAGGGAGCCGAAACCTCAGGGAACGGTTGAATTGGAGCTGGTCTTCGTCCCTTGGGTGTTTTTCTTTCGAGACAGGAATGACACTTCGCACAGTAGTCTCTAACATCCTGTCGCATGCCACTCCAAAAGTACAAACGCTCCACACGCCTGCGTGTCTTCGCTACGCCAAAATGACCGGCGCATGGCGCATCGTGAAACGCGCGAAGAACCCTTTCTGTCCACGACCGAGGTATGACGACTCTCTCCCAAGCGGTTTTCTCTGGTCTCCCTTTCCTGGTCGGCCTCGTGCGCCGACCCAGGGTGCCGTCTTTGCCAATGAAATAACCTAGCTGATCGGGGTGAGACGGTGCGCCCTCTAAGCTTTCGATTATTCGCTTCAGGTCAGGATCTTTGCACTGCTCTGTGCGTAATTCGGCGGGGTCGACTACGGGGACAAACTCATCTATAGCTGCCACGGCAGCTGTGCGGCTGAGTGCATCAGCATTCAGATGTGTCTTTCCTGACTTGTGCTCAACTTCAAAGCAGTATTCCTGCAGGTGTAGATTCCATCTAGCGAGTCGCGAGCTAGGGTCCCTGACACTCATCACCCATTTCAGAGGATGGTAGTCTGTGACTAGCTTGAATTTGAGCCCGTAAAGGTAGCATCTGAAGTGCTTTACTGCCTGGACAACGGCGAGGCACTCGCTTTCCGTAGCTCCGTGCTTTTGCTCTGCGGGGCTCAGCTGTCGGCTAGCAAAAACAATGGGATGTTCTTTGCCCTCGATAACCTGAGATAGCACGGCACCAACTGCGAACTTTGACGCATCTGTGGCCATAACGACGGGAAAATTAAAATCCGGGTGGCGCAACAGCGGTGCACTCATTAGCTTCCTTTTCAGGGCCCCAAAAGCATCCTCCGCGTTTTCGTCCCAGCGAAAGGCGACATTTCGTTCCTCATCCAATGCGGCCTCCACGGCTTGGTCGAAATTGCTCGGCTTGCGCGAGAGCACGAACCGGCGCACGGGGTCTTGCAGACCAGCCACGAACAAAGCGGTCATTCCCTCTTTAAGTATATCCTCCGCGTATTTCTTCTTTAGCTGGTCTCCTTCCTCCTCCCTGCTTAACGTATCGCGCGCTAAGCGCTGAAGCCGCGACGCAAACGTTCGCACGTCCTCCCCTACCATCTGTCCGGCGTCACGGAACCTCTGTACCCGCACGTGACGTGGTTCAGTGTCGAAATGCTCAAACGCGAGCTTCTTAAATTCCGCAAATGATTTTGTGGATTTTACCTTTTCGTCTCGCCATGCAAAATCATGAGCAGCTCCTGCCATCTTACACCTCGCCATTCCCAGCATTTGAGCATCGGACCATCCCCCCATTTTCCCAATCTCTTCTAGCATGGAAAAGAAATCACAGATTGGAACCCCTGTCTTATCTCCTGTAAACGTCGGAATGACGCTTCCTAATGCCAGCATGCTTGCTCCGAGCGACGGCTGTGGAGTGGGAGCTCCCTCAGATAAAGACATTTTTTTTTCAAGCCCTCCGGTGCCTCAAGCCTCTCAAATGGGGGTAAAAGTCCCACAATCAGTCCCGTGATTCCCTTTTGATTACAATTTTGAAGTCATTAATGTCGCAGCATTCAGAGGACATTTGCTTTTGAGACCCCACTTCTGACACCAGTGTGATGACCCCCATAATGCGCAGGTCCACACGGGACGGAGAGGCAAAGAGACACCGTATGGCTCAGTTTAAACAAACAGATATATTCAATAATTATACATGATTAAGATTAAGAAGCTGGGGCATCCGAGCTTACGTGTCGACGACTTCATGGGGGCGATGGAGTGACTCCGGAGTTGGGCTCGAGCGGTTGCTGGCAGAAGCTACACGCCGTCGGGCTTCGGCGCTGAAGGCCCCCTTGGCGAACGATGTCGTCCTGAGCGTCCCTCTTCCGTACTGCTTGTCGATTTTTATATCCTCTTCTCCACACTCCCTAGGGTGAGGACGCCCACGCCGGAGGGGAAGGAGGGGGGCTAGGGCTTTCACTTGGGCGCACAAACATACCACCGCACTTATAGTCTCGCCCCTCTCACGTGTTGAGTCCGAGGGAAAGAAGGTTGTCTTCGAGGTAGCGCATAGCGTCGGCTGTGGTAAGGCGCGCTCTGGCCCGCTGACAGTTCCCGCGGGTCACCGGCCTCCGCTCTCCATCCATCAACTGACACTCGCTCTTCAAGGTAAGGCGCGCTCTGGCCCGCTGACAGTTCCCGCGGGTCACCGGCCGGGAAAGTGGTCCCTTGTCCTGGGATGTGCTCGGGAGGCCTCCCCTGGAACCGCCACGGCAATTGGGGAAGATAAAGCCCGTTTCCCCGCGGCGGCGGCGGCGGGTCCGGTTGGGTCCGGTTGGGCTTAAACCCCTTCGTTCTGTTCGTCACTCTCAACGAGCATGGCTGGGTAATTGATGATGCCGCTGTCATCTGGGTCTCCGTCTACGCCACGCCGTCGAACGCGGAACCTCGTAGCACACACAAGGAACGTCACAGATGGCTCCCGACCGTAGAGAAGAAAATATGGGGAAAAACCAGTAGCTGCTTGCGTTGCAGAATTGTAAGCGTAGGTAACGAAGTGTAGAATGCAGTCTTAGTTTCAGTGATCGGATTAAATGTGCTTGGCCATCATGGCGCCGAGGGTCCGGTTAAAGCTGTCAGTCATGCCGCTTGTCTGGGGATGGCAAGATGATGTTGTACGGTAAACGATGTGACACTCCCGATGAAGGGCCTCCAAGACGCCGGACAAGAAGACACGACCTCGATCGCTGAGCACTTCCTGAGCCGCACGGTGGCGAAGAATGAAGTTCTGAAGTATGAAACCGGCTACGTCGCAGGCCGTTGCAGCTGGTAACGGGGAAGTTTCGGCATAGTGCGTGACATTATCAATGGCGAAAATGATCCAACGGTGCCCTGCAGAAGTTCTAGGAAGACGGCCGTAAAGGCTGATTACAACATGGTCTAAAGGCCGGGCAGGACAAGGTAAACGTTGCAGAGGAACAGGTGAGTGCCGTGGTGAATCCTTGCGGCGCTGACAGTAAAAGCAAGAGCGGACGTACTGACGGACCAAACGGTGTATTGCTCGCTAATAATACCGAAGGCGTTGGCGGGTAAACGTTTTCAGCACACCGGCATGAGCGCATAGTGGGTCGTTATGATAACTAGCAGAAATGGCGGAGCGGAGATGCCGTGGAATCATGAGCAGCCATTTGCGACCATTCGGTAGGTAGTAGCGAGGATACAGCAGCTGGTCACGCACGCCAAAGTGATGTGCTTGACGACGGAGTGCTCTAAAATGGGGGCGCGCTGAGCGGTTGGCTAAGACATCCAAAACAAAAGCTATCCAAGGATCTTTGTGCTGCTCATAAGCCATATCAATGGTATTAAGAGAAGGTGTTAGGCTAGAAATAGAGGGTTGGTCAAGATCAGAGGAAACAGGGGAGCGTGAGAGGGCGTCAGCATCGGAGTGTTTACGTCCGGAGCTGTAAATGACCCGAATGTCGTAATCTTGTGAACGGAGAGCCCAACGAGCGAGGCGACCGAAAGTATCCTTAAGTGAAGACAGCCAGCAAATGGCATGGTGATGTGATATGACAGTGAACGGGCGCCCATATAAGTATGGGCGAATTTTTGTGATCGCCCAAATAATCGCCAAACATTCTTTTTCCGTGACTGAATAATTTGTGTCCGCTTTTTTGAGTGCACGGCTTGCATAAGCAACGACGTACTCATTGAAGCCAGGTTTCCGCTGAGCAAGAATGGCACCCAGATCAATGCCGCTGGCGTCTGTGTGGAGTTCTGTAGGGGCGGAAGGGTCGAAATGGCGCAAGATCGGAGGGGAGGTGAGAAGATGACGCAGCGTTGGAAAGGCTTCGTCGCATGCAGTGGATCAGGCCGGTTAGTCGTGGCCGGCGGCGAGGAGTTGTGTCAGTGGGGCGATAATGGCAGAAAAATTCTTGACGAACCGACGGAAGTACGAGCAAAGCCCAATAAAGCATCTAAGTTCTTACAGGAAGGTGGACTTCGGGAAATCAGCAACTGCTCGGAGCTTGGCAGGGTCCGGGAAGACACCATCCTTGAATACGACGTGGCCTAAGATAGTCAGCTGTCGGGTGCCAGAGCGACACTTCTATGAATTGAGCTGCAGGCCAGCGTCACTGAGACACCGAAGGACACTCTCAAGACGAAGAAGATGAGACCGAAAATCCTGGAAGAAGACAACGTCGTCCAAATAGCAAGAAAGAAGAAGCAGAGGCATGTTTGATATTTCAGCCGGCGTAGGATGTTGTTTATCATGCGCTCGAAAGTTGCAGGCGCGTTTCAGAGACCGAAGGGCATCACAATAAATTCATACAGCCCATCAGGCGTGATGAAGGTAATTTTCGGGCGATCAGCGTCGGCCATCGGCAGCTGCCAGTACCCAGACCGCAGACCCAAAGAAGAAAAGTACCCCGCTCTCTGCAGGCAATCAATCGCGTCATCTATACGAGGCTGGGAATAGATGTCTTTCCTAGTAATTTTGTTTAGCTGGCTGTAGTGGACGCAGAATCTAATGGAACCGTTCTTTTTTCTTTTTCTTGACGAGCACAACTGGAGAAGCTCACGGGCTGTGAGAGGGGTGGGTCACTCTACGCTGTAGCATGTCGCTCACCTGTTCATCAATGATGCGGCGCTCAGCGGGGCACTGGCGCAGGGGTCCATGTGTTCCAGTGTCGATATGGTGGCGAACCGCTGTTCCACGACCAAAGGTGTCTTGGTGAGAATCGAAGGAGGCGCGAAAGCGCTGAAGCAAGGCGACAAGCTAGGCGCGTTGGAGAGGTGGAAGTGCGGCATTGACGGAATGGGCAAGCTGGTCGGGTGAGGTCTGGTCGGCTGCGTCGAATGGAGGAGTGATGGCGTTGATGTCATGCGCGGCAGTGTCATCTAGAACAGGAGAAGCGTCGTCGATGACATCAACCGTGCCAAGCGATTCTCCCCGAAGTAAAGTGGTCGGGATAGGCAACGGGTTTGCAACGTACAGGGCGCTACAGCCACCAGAAATTTTGAGCACAGCATGCGGGAGCATGACAGATTTGCGGTGCGCACTAAGGGGTGCGGGCGAATAAAGGACAGTAGCGTCAGAGAGTGCAGCACAAGTAAAGGGCACAAGAACAGAAGAGAAAGCTGGCACGTCGGTGTCGTTAGCGCCGAGAATATGCGTGGCGGTAGCAGGGGAGGCGTCCACAAGAGCATCACACAGCGGCGACAAATCAATTTGAGCACGTGCACAGCCGATGATTGCGTGATGCGCGGACAGAAAGTCCCACCCGAGGATGATGTCGTGAGAGGAGCGGGGAAGAACGAAGAACTTAATGGTGTAGTTGCGACATTGGATGATGAGGCGAGCGGTGCACGCTGCGAGAGGTTGATTGTGTTCAGCGCTGGTGGTTCGAAGGGAAATTTCAGAAAGGGGCGTCGTCACTTTATTTAGTTTGCGGCACAAGTTGCGACCAGTGATGGAGACGGCAGCACCAGTGTCAATAAGCGCATGAAGAGGAACATCTTCAACCAGCAGTTCAAAAACGTTCACAGTGGCGGTAATAGGGCTTGAGACGGTCGTTGACGGCGCAGTTATTGCTGGGTCGGGGTGTCATTCATAGTGGTAGAGCCTGGTAAGGGGCGTAGGCCTTCAGGTCCGTAAGTTCGTAAGGTCCGTACTCCCAGGGTGGGAACAGGCAGGACTTCCACCAAGTGTAAAGATACAAATCAAAGAATAAATGTGGACGGCCACAATCCTTGTTTGCACACCGCCGCTCAGCAGTCGTTGTTGTTGTTGTTATCCTATCAAAAGATGGCACATACCATCACTGGGGGATCGGCCAAGAATCGGGTGGCTATTCACCTGTACTCAGCAAATAAAAAAGAAAAGCACGCGGGAAAGCAACACCGGAGGATTCTTCCTCATGAACAAAAAAGGGATAAGAGTTTTGATTTGAAAATTGGTAATAAAAATACTAATGCAATAATAATAACAATAATTATAAAGATAGGCATTGAAAAAGAATTATTAAGTTAAAATGTAATAATTGATAGAAAAGAAAATTTTGTAACACTTAGCATGACAGTCGGTAAGATTCTAGCAGAAAATTTGGAACAGCGGTACAAACAGATCTGTGGCAGAACCCAAATGTGGTGGCAACAGATGACAGCAAGAGCGGGCTGCTTAAACTAAGATCATGGGGCCGTAAGGGCTCCTCCAGCAACCTTCTTCTCAAAGAGGTGTATCGGTGACAATAGAGCCAAAATGCTCAATAGATTCAGGCTCAAGGTAAAATGCACAAAGGGGAGAGAGCGCCAAACCCGATCTGTGTAAATAGAAATTTAGAGGAGGGATACGGCAGCGCATCATCGTCAGAGATACTTGAAGCTGCCGAGATCGACGAACTTGCCTGTTCCAAGAATATCTGAGGTGCTGATGATCCGCCGATGTTCAAAGTGTTGTGTCTTGAGTGTTCAAAAAGAAATGTCGCCGAAACCTAGATGCTGTAATATAGGCTGTAGCCGGGATGATAGGCAATACGAGGCCGCTTAGGGAAGCCTTTGCGAGAGTATCAGCAATGTCCTTAACTGTCACACTGCTGTGACCGGGAGCCCATACTAAATGAACAAGGCTCAAATGCGGAGGAAGCAGGGACAAGAATGTGTTGAAAATTGGGCCGTCAACATGCGCGGTGAGGGACGAATACAAGCAGTCAAGCGTTCGTGAGCACCAAACTGAATTTCATCAGCTTCGCCTTCCGTCTGCTTTCGCTCCTTCGGCGGCACTGGCCGCTGTGGCATCAAACCCCAATCATCTGTCTTACAGCATACGTATCCGCTAAACGTGGCAGATAAGTTAAAATGCAGAAATTCGTGCCTTTATGCTGTTTAGTTGGACATCTGAAGCGCAGTGAATCATGGATAGAGAGGAGGAAGACAAAGGAGAATTAAGCATAGAAAATGCCCTTGTGATTTACAAAACGTTCAAAAATTCCCTAATGAAATAACATTTTTATTCAGTAACCGTCATCTTTCACTTATCCGAGGCCAAATTTCAGAACGCTCCAGCGCTTAAACGATTACCTTTCCTTAGATGGAGTCCTCCATGTTCTCTTAATTGAAGAAAGCGTTGGAGGAAGTTATCTAATTTTCGGACCGTTCTTAGACTCTGCATGGGAAAGAGGCACTCAGAGCGCCGAGGAGCCGCGTATATGCGTCTGTGTCGAGATCGTGCGCCTTATAATGAAAGTAGATTTCTCAAAGCTAGGAAGAAACCAAGTACAAATCAATAACTGCTCGATGGCTCGGCAGGGAAACAGTTTGCCTGGCAACGCCTCCGAGTTTGCAGTGCAGCAACAGCAGGGAATGTTCGCACTGCCATTGTGATCTCAGCGTCGCCTCAGCAGCCAGAGACGGCTTACTGCGCAAGCGCTTAGCGAATGTTTACGCGATAAAACGTGCATTCATGTCAAGGAGCTAAGTAAGGAAGCATCAAGGTAGCGCTGTGCCTACCTCAAGAAAAGGACGCCCGAAAGGAGGCCTCACAGTGGACTCCTTAAAGGGGCCCTGACATGGTCGTTCTTCATATTGCAGTTTTCTGCTTCAGTAACTAATGCAAGAGCTTATGATTCAATTCCGAAATTTGGCTGCCCTGGACGCGCTGTATTTTCCACAAATTACGATCGAAATTGAGACCGGGAGACTCCTCCCACCGGCAGCGACCGCCATATTGAAAGCTCTAGTGACGTCACTAGCACATGCACTGAGCAACGTCGTCTGCTCTCGTTGCTGCAATATGCGCAGTGAGGTCTCATTCCCCTCTGTACTTTTGCGGGGGACCGAAGTAGCAGTCGTTCCCCATATATGAATGACAGGTACCGCAAAAGCGTTAATAACAGTAACGCCGTTATTCTTCGGTATAGGTAGGGTCCAGTCACACTAGGCCGATGCGATGGCGATCGACGGTCGGTGGGCTCATCGGTACGCAAATGCCGTGACTGACGCACTGGTCTGTCACGTTAGACGGACGACGACGCCAGCATGATCAACGATCGCGTATCGTAGTAATGTTAGAGTCAGCTTAGTGGGAACCAGAAGAGAGCGGTAGGGGACTAGTTGGTATGCACTCTACAAACTTAAGAATATGTATAATTATTGGACCTCATGCTAGTCACGGCGACATACGCTATGTGCGTGCACCAGCGAAGATGTGCTTTCAATCAGTGCCTGCGCATAGAACCGATCGGCGAGGCAAGCGACACGGGCAGAAAACGCCGCACGACGGTGCCGCTCGCCGCCGTCGCCTGGGCTTGTGCCTCCGAGCGAAATGTTCACGCCCGGTGAGGCGACGGCCGGAAAAACGGCGCTTGTGTACGTTATGCGTATCGGAAAAAGCTAAACAAGCGGCTACATATCATAGCTTCACATTTTGTTACTAATCAGTGGGGAACTTTTGCCATATTCTTGAATTTCGGTTGACGGGGGACCGCCGGCACCTTTCATGACGAGGCGTAGCGAGTACGCAGGATTCGTGTGTGCGATTTCGGCGATTGCGGAGAGCGAATTCGCAAGTTTTAGCGCCTGCAAATAGCTGTCAAGGTAATTTTGGCTACAGTCCCCTCAAAGCGACGACTGCCTAGATCGCAGGACGCGAGTACAATAAGGGGGAAGTGCCGATATATGTGACCCGGTCTGCATAGCATGTGCACAAGGCAGCCGGCCGCAGCCGTCGGCGTCAACTGCGGTGAACAAATCTGGTTGTTTTCATTAATTGAAGTAATGTCCGAACGTATTTTTAGCTGAACCAATCTGAACTAAATTTTGGTGACATAAGAGAACGCAGATATAATTAGCGGAAAGGGCCGGTATCATAAGTGAAGCGTTTCCCAAGCAGGCGATATAGCATCATCGGCGCTTATTGCAGTGTTATCATGGTGTGTAGATGAGTAAAGGTGCAATTTGTGAGCAAGAGTACGTAATATTTAAGATAAGGATAACCCACCTGGCGTTTTATGCCACGCAAACGAGCAGTACTGTTTGCGCACAGCCATGTAAGCAACCTCAGCGCGGGGCTGGAGTTGCAATCGTCGCACTCCTGGGGCACAACGCGCACGCGCAGCAAAATGCTAAATGCTGTACCCTTAATTTGAAGAACTCATATAGACGGCGGCGACTATTCGTCGGTGCGGACAGTGAAAGCATTCGTGTCGCATAGGGTTTTCAAGCGTCTTAATTGGTTCCTGCAAAAAGGTTCCAAGAGTCGAAGGAAATGTATGCTCGACTTACGAACGCGTACATGCAGCGCGGAAGTCGTCGCATTCGGCACTTTTCTCTGCTTCTTTCGTGCCTCAAGGTTACTGTAGTGCACTTTTTGATAATTTCAATTTAATTATCGAGCGATGAATAGCGGACAAGAACGTGGTAGCTAGCTACAAAACACCGCGGTTTTCACAGCGCACATCGGGGAAGGGATGCACGGCACGTGCCGCTTTTCACATGCGGGAGCACATGACTGCACAACAGAGACCATACTCATAACATACGAACAGCATGCTTCTAAGCGTGAATAATAAAGCAGGGGTCCATCGATTTCTGCTTCTTTA
Organism: Amblyomma americanum; assembly: GCF_052857255.1. Taxonomy (NCBI): domain Eukaryota; kingdom Metazoa; phylum Arthropoda; class Arachnida; order Ixodida; family Ixodidae; genus Amblyomma; species Amblyomma americanum. The sequence continues at coordinate 200,887 of NW_027526568.1, read as the reverse complement.
ACAATCGGAAAGTGGGCGCCACGAACAAGTGCGCTTTCACAAGAATCACTCAGCTCGCATACTCAACTGAAGGCCTCCGAAAGTGAAACTCGGAAAACGCATTTTATTTCGCTAGGCTAAAAAAAAAAAACTTTTCGAGCGACCGCTATCTGCGGTGTGCATGCAAGCACCTCAACAGCTCGCAGAAGAGGACGCGTGGCGTGTATGCGCTCGTGAGGTCAACGATCAGAGGTTGCCAGACCAGCAAGCAGTTCGCAAAAGAAACGAAAAAAATTCGTTCTAAAAATATTTACCGCACATAATCAATTGAAAATTCGGGGAATTGTAATTTAACCTCGGGAATTAAAGGCGATAAGCAGGGTATGTGTGAAAATAGGCTGTCATGGCCCCTTTAATAAGGCGCATTGAAATTATTAGGGAAAGACGGCTACCCGCTCCTAAGGCATCCACTGAGGCAAGGAGCGTTTTAAAAATTGACCCCTAATATGTGCATATTTTATTGCCTGATGACTGACTGCAAAAGAAATGACAAAGTTATTTTTGACCGAAAAAAATTTCGAGCCGGAAGAAAGTTTTTATTACAAGGATGTGCAGTCCTGCACTGACGCGCACTCCTGTTTCTGTCAGCTTTGGTTGTGAATAGCTTAGAATACTTTTCGAGCATATATCCAAAACTTTTTGCATGCAGTTTGCAATTACGCTTGAATGAAGCCAGTTGTTCATGCCGATTGCTAAACTTTAATCGCAATTCTAAGATTTCACAAATACAAGAGACGATGTCTTATTCTGCGAACTTTAAAAGTGATCTTTGAAAAGAAATATGCGACAACTGCATATGACTAACGCTGTGTATGGCACAAATTTATCTCCTTAGAGACGTTTATAATAGCATATGAGCGCTTACGTACGTTATACGCAGGCATTTAGCGGAAGGTTACAGTGGAAATCGCATAACCACCTTTAGTTTATCATATGTCAATCTGAACGGAACGATAGCGCAGGCCGCAGTGGCGCCATCTGGTGTTAAAATGTGAACAATATTTTGTGACACATTTTCCACATTTAGCCAAGGTTCGCATGTCATTTCGCGTAGATAGCCAGTTCCATGGCCAGTTAAGTTGACGCAGGGCCCAGTTTCTTTTAGGTAACTGAACCGAGCAAGGTTTTTTCAAACGTCATATTGAGTTCTTACGGGACGTTCTGCTTACCGCCGAAACGACTACAATTGGCAAGGCTACCTTGGCGTAAAAATCTAAATCAAGGCAAGCCACAGTCGGCGGAGTCTTGTTAGGGTTAAGAGCTGCGGAATCGTAACGCCGAATTGAAAATTGGGAAAGTTTATCCCTCATTTGTTTTGCTGTTGGCGAGTGGAGGCGATGAGAATATCACGTGTGCCATTTAAAGGCAATGAATATGCCTAAGAATCTAATAACATTGAAGAATTCTCTCCGAAGCGGGTGATGTGGGCTCCACCATCTTGAAAACGCTATTTTTCCTAGCTTAAGCAAGAGCACGCACGCTAAATTCGAAAAACAGCGTACGTAACGCGCACGTACGTTAAACCTCGATTTGGAATAGTGTTTGGCGCATGCGCAGTATGAAGGACGCTATTTTATAGCGCTCACTATCCGTTTGCATATGTCGGCGTGCGTTATACTAAACATCTCTATTTACGATAGAAAAATTTCCGCCAAATATTTAAAGGCTAATGAAATATTAGTGCACATATTTCGAGAAAGCACTGATTTCCAAGAAATCTTGGATGTCGGCGAAAAAAAAATTTTCATATTTTTAAAAACTTATTTTCAGGCATTCTACATATATGAATCTTCAATAAAATTCAAAAGATGTTTCATAATATTGATCGTTAGATAAGCCAGCCCTTAAGAGTAAGTCGTAGAAAATTTGCGCTTTTTTTTTCCTAATTTCGTTTTTAATGACCTATCATATATTTCCAAATGATGCCGAGAATTGTTCAGGTGGAATATTTTATAGCAGTTTAGTGAGCGCAGTTATTGTCAATTTTTATTTTTTTCAAAATAATCAGAAATTTGGTGGACGGGAAGCTTTTGGAGGTTTTTAGAAGTCTTAATCTAAGAAAACAAGCAAGCGATATCTTCAAATTTATCCTTTCATATGTTATAAGGGCAGTTGTCGGTTAAAGAATACAAAATGAATTCACCAGCGTTTCGTTAGTGCTTAAAAAATATCATGAAGCGAACTTCAAGAAAGCACACAACAACGAAAATTGCGGACAATGTACAGCATATTTTTACATATTGTTATTACATTTGTGGAAGTATCCTTGGCCATGAAAATGTATATGAGCATTGAAAAAATGCAGCGTTGCAGGCGTGTTGCTGCTGCAGTTGCATCCGTTGCTGTTAGCCAGGCGTGGGCCGAGTACGATGTAAGCATCACGTTAGCAATGTGGTAGTGGATGCGCTAAACCTTCCACCTTGTCCCCAAATGTGCGTTCTTGTGCATTTTCAGTGCCGGAAATGCGAATTCCCGTATGTGTAAAACGCGCTATTAACTGAAGACACGACTTTAAGTTACGGGGTGTGTTAATTTGTTGCGCAAATTTAGATACAATGTTGATATATTTAATTCTAAAGTGCTCCACAGAGAAAACTTCCTGCGTTTGATACACGTAGCAAAAGTTTCTTCACAACAACAAACAAGGTGAGTCGAGTCTGGTATAGAAGGTTCACATTTCAGAAGCTCTATGCACCGGCAGTATTATAGAACGGGTTTTTAATCCTTGTGAAAATTCATGCAATGCACACCTCCTGGTGAACATAAGAAGTAATTTTTTTTATTCGCCCTTCGAAATTTGTCATTCTGTGCTTTTTGAAGCTTGAACATCTTACTCCATAAAAGATATATCACGGAACTCATTTTATTTTGTGGCTGTTGGCATAGAAGGTAGCGTTAAATATTTTCGGCCGCATCTTATATCATTTCTGCTTCCTAAGGTAAAGACCTCCGAAGTTAGCACACACTCTTTCCGCGGGCCAGATCTTCAATATTTCAGAAAAAAAACAATGAATTTTATAGACAACGTTAAAAGCGCGCACTCAATTGTAATTATATATTCCGGCTGAAACCTCTGAGATCTCTTGAAAACTTTTACATCACTGATGATCAAAGTTGGCCAGCACATCAAAGCATTGCACAGGCCTGTCTCTTGAGAGGTTCTGTATTCGCTACAATAGCAATATTGTGCAACATGGTATTTGTGCTTCCTAGTAGTCATGTGAAGTGCAATGCCTGCAGAAAATATTTTTAAAAAATGTTTAATTTTCATTCGCCAACAATACATTTCAAGGCTGTGTGCTGTCAGAAGTTTGGGCACTGATATTTGTTCAGCCTCAAAAGATGTCAGTGAATTTGGTATAGAAAAGGAGGAAACATTGCGTAGCACTTACCGTTAAATATTTGCACCTATAAGTAATTTATTTTTCAGAGAAAAACCTACAAAGGTATCAGAAAAATTTATGTTCGGTTTAATTTGTATAATTATATCCTGCTAAATTTGGAAAATTTCAGAGAAAAGTGAATTCCACAAAAAATAGCTGCTGGCTGTCTTCCGTAATTATATATTGCCTGTAAAAATTTTAAGCCATCTTCTCGAAATGCATTTCTTGTTCTTCAAAGTTTCCTTCCGGGAAAAAAAAAATATTCGCAGATCCCTTCTTTCCAGCGTCAGGCAATGAGGTATATATGTACAAGTCTTTGGTAACAGTCACTCTGCAGAATTTACCTGAAATCTGCCTCGGTATCTGGTAGCTTTGAATTATAGAAGGAAAAACTTAAAACTCTTGTTGCCCGAATGCCAGGCAACACACCAATGAAAGTAGCCAAGAAAAACAATTCTTTTTTTTTTACTTACAGAATCCAGGCCTGGGGGCGATTTATGCCTTCCTGTTCGTTGGTCACGCAGTCCTTTACAGTAATCGTAACGGCAGTCCCCACCACTGCGCGTAGAAAGCAGTCACACACACAGTTGGACTCCCGATAGAACGACATAATGATCACAGCCAAGAAGAGCCCTTAGGTTACCAAAAGCTGCTTGCTTTGCCCCGTCACTGAAAGCATAGACTTCGATTAAACACCAATATTTACCACCCTTTCTTCAGGAAACTAAAGCAACCCGCCCAAATACTGACACGGTGTGACACGCAAAGATTACAATCCGCTAAAGAATTTCGCAGGGCTCTGCTGACTCCTCAGTTTCTTCTTCAGTGACTATGCGGTGACGAAGTCTAAGCGACCTCCCGACAGAAGTTGGCCCAGTTTAACATTTTTTCGCCGTTTTTGGTTCTACAAATATTCAACGTTGCCAAAGTGAGTTACCAGACGTTCGCCGTAATTGCAACCTTAAATTATATCAGGCATCCATGAGCCATGGCAACGAACCAGAGGTTGAGACTTCGCATCCAGATGTGTTGAAGTTTCTCACGTATCGCATTCAAACGTTGTGAGGACGAAATATCGACTGAGAGAAAAGCGCAGTAGGTAGCAAACTTCTATGGCATATGTGTGCTCAGGAGTACATTCACTGTAGCTGTGCCTCCCGACCGTGCTTCCTCGTATTGATAACAGCAGGCGGACCGTGCAGATCCTCTGTATACTTACAGCCATTTCTAGCGACTTGCTAGCGGGGCTGTGCGGAAATAATATTTCTTCTGATATCAGTACACCGTAAACTTTTGCTTCGACTGTATATAGGTAGATTTTTTTTTGCGCTGACGGATTTAAAAAAAAAGGCAGCGCGCGATACATCGGTCTAGTCTGTGCAGGTGGATTGTACAAGGCAGACATTATGTACTGGTAATGGGTCAACAATTAGACGATCAATTAACCAAAATAACCGATAAACATTTTATTTTGGGTTTTAAGAGGCAAAATTATATTGCGTAATTGAATGTCGTAAATATCAAACGAAGACCCAGTTTTAATTTTTTTTCTCGGACATGTGATTCGACATATAGAACTTCAAACATAGACATTTTAAACTTAAATTTTCACACTGCTGGCACTCTGCCGGCGCCACCTGGTGGCCGAACCTGTCTCCCAGCGCGTGGCCGAACGTCTTCTTTGTCTCGAATTAGCGCGGCTGTTCGACAAGCTTCGCCCCAGCAAATGGCGGTGCTTCCAGCTTCCTGCTACGTTTGTCGGTGACATTTTCTGGAAGTGCTGGGTCCCATCCCATGTACGCTGACCCCGTCGATATCCTTGACGCTTCTCCCTGAAGCGCGGACGCCACACCTGACCACGTCGCCTGCAAGGCCTGCAACTCGAGTTTGAGCTACCGACAAGGCCTGTGCGAGCTATGACTTCTACCACTGGCAGCCAGACAGGTCGGTACTCCGGCAGTGCCCCGCCGTTCGTCCTTCTCGCACCTCGGTCGCCACCTTCTTTCCACGGCGACCGGTTCGAGGATGTAGAAAATTGGTTGGCCAGTGTCGACCGTGTTGCTGCATTTTAACCAATGGGACGACGGGCGGAAGCTGATGAATGTATATTTCGCACTGCAAAACTCGGCGAAAACGTGGTTCGAGAACCACGAGGCGTCCTTCTCCAACTGGGCAGCATTTCGCCGTGAGCTACTCGCCACATTCAGCTTGAGCGAGCGAACAAAAATACTCAAACTTCCCGTAGCTCCTGGTCAGAGCAGTCCAACGAGAGCGTGGCCAAGTTTATTAACGACATGACCCGCCTCCTCAATCGGGCCGACCCGGCCATGCCCGAAGCTACAAAGGTACAGCACCTTATGCGCGGCGTAAAGGAGCAGCTGTTTGCCGACCTCATGCGCGACCCTCCGAGAATCTTCGCCGCCTTCGCCAAGGAAGCTACGAGCATGGAACGCTCATTGCAGGAACGGAGTGCCCAATAGGGCCGTCAGGCAAAAGTATCGGTCGCTCACTACTGCACGTCCTTGCCAGGTCCCGGGGATGAGGCGCTGCGGGAGCTTGTGCGGAGCATTCTCCGCGAAGAACTGCGATACCTTCACTTGGATGTTCCGTCGGGAAGCATACCTTCTAAAGGCGATGTCCTACTTGACGAAATCCGGCGAACGGTGCAGCCACCACCAGTACCACTATCGGAGCCGCACGTCATATCTTACAGCGATGCCCTGCGCCGACCTGCCCCCGCGCCGAAAGCGTTTCGCCCAGTTACCGGACCACGACCCATCGATACCTGCGTCCCGTTGAGCAGCAGCAGGATCTGTGCCCTCCTTTCAGCAAAGCGCACGTATGGCGAACGTCCAACAATCGCCCCATCTGTTACCACTGCGGGGAGCCCAGCCATATTCTGCGGAATTGCCCGTACCAGCTGATGGGTTTGAGAGGATTCCCATCGGACGCGCCTCGACCGCGCTATGGTGAAAGACCGCAGGGCATAGCCGCTCAGGTACCTGGCCGCTCAGGTGCTGCAGCGGCACCAATCGCGAATGCCAACCCCGAGGTGCCTTGCTTCGCCCAGTCGGCTCTCATCCTCTGGTCTGTTCAGAGGAACCCCCCCCCCCCCCCCCCCGTCGGGGGAGCCTCCACCCTACGGTCTGACGCGAAGGCCTGAGCGGCGACGACCCGATCCGACGACCTCACCGACGTGATGCGAACGATTAGTTTCTGCTGAAATTTTAGTAACTGCCGACAGTCATGAAGTGACCGCACTCGTCGATACCGGCGCTGATTTTCTGTGATGAGCAGGCAGCTCGCCACGACTCTCCTTAAGGTTCTGACGCCTTGGTGTGGTCCCGTGATCCGCACCGCCGGTTGCCATGTAGTGACGCCGATCGACGTCTGCACCTGCCGCGTCCAAATCCGCGGTCTTATTTTCACTGGCTCATTTGCCGTATTACGTGACTGTTCAAAAGACCTCATTCTGGGCATGAATTTCCTTCAAGAGTGTGGTGCGGTCATCGACCTTCGGGAGCTCATGGTATCTTTTCCTGCTCAGCGAGGCGTTGACACCAACACCGAGCCCAGCAGAGTAATGTTGCGCGTATGTGACGACCACATCAATCCCTCCGCGAGCCAGCAAGTTCGTCACAGTCGAGTTTAATGACAGCACTGGCACTCTTGGCATCGCTGAAGCGAGCATGTTGCTGCTACTCGCTCGGCAAGATTGTCTAGCTCGAGGCCGAGTAAAATTTGCCAACAGTCGCACCGACATCCTAGTCACCAACTTTACCCATGAACCGCAACATTTAACGAAGACAGAGGCCGTCGCTTATTTTGACGAGCTTGGAGAGTGTACCAGGCAGTTCTCTTTGTCCGCCACGCCCCACCTCGTTGATGCGAGGGGCTACAGCCATTCCGACAGACGTAAACCCGCAGCTCTTGGCAGTCAGAAACGCAGCGTGGAAGACCTCATCTATTCCTTCCGCGACTGTTTTGCATCAACTTCCAAGGTGCGACAGACGCCGCTTACCAAGAATCGAATTATCGTTGCTGACGACGAAAGACCACTATGCCAGCGCCCTTATCGGGTGTCTTCAAAAGAACGTGACAATATCCGCCGCCAAATTACAGAAATGCTCCAGGACTACGTCATACAACCGTCTACGAGCCCCTGGGCAACACCTGTTGTCCTCGTCACGAAGAAAGATGGCGCCCTCAGGTTCTGAGTGGATTACAGACGCGTCAATAACGTCACGAAAAAGGATGTGTACCCTCTGCCACGCATTGATGACTCCCTAGACCGCCTGCGCCATGCCACCTACTTTTCATCCCTTGACCTCCGCAGTGAGTATTCGCAAATAGAGGTCGAGGAACGTGACCGAGAAAAGAACGCCTTTGTTACTCCTTACGGTTTGTGCGAGTTTAAGGTGCTCCTTTTTGGCTTGTGCTCAGCCCCTGCCACGTTCCAACGAATGATGGACATCGTGCTGTCTGGCCTGAAGTGGCAGTCGTGCCTCGTATATCTCGACGATGTTGTGATCTTCTCTGACACGTTCGATGAGCACCTGAAACGTTTGCGTGCTGTTTTCGAGGCCATACGTTCCGCTGGTCTCTGTCTCAAGCCAGAAAAATGTCACTTTGCGTTTCATGAGTTGAAGTTTTTTGGTCACATTGTCAGTGCTCGAGGTGTTAGTCCAGACCCCGAAAAGACGGCCGCCGTAGCTGCCTTCCCCAAGCCAACAGACAAACGGAGCCTGCTTCGTTTCTTGGGACTCTGCGCGTACTATCACGGTTTGTTCACAATTTCTCCAAGCTAGCTGAGCCTCTGACCCGCCTCACAAAAGACGCTGAACCCTTCTTCTTGGGGCCAGGACCAGGAAAGAACCTTCACAGAACTCAAGTCCCGTCTCTAATGTACGCGTATACTTGGCCACTTCGACGAGGAGGCCGACACGGAACTGCACACTGACGCCAGTAACGTTGGTCTCGGTGCGGTCCTTGTTCAGCGGCATGATGTTCTAGAACGCGTGACTGCTTACGCCAGTGGCACTTTATTCCGCTCCGAAGTCAATGATTCCACCACGGAAAAGGAATGTCTGACATATCTCGAACTGGACTTTGATAAAATTGTGTCACTCGCACTTCTGCGCAGGAAATACAAGTGCGGTTTCAGTATTATATGACGTATAAGCAGGAAAAGTTATTTTGGCGATGATACTACATGCAGCGATACCAAAGACAACTAAACAAGCTTCAAAATGAATATTTTCAAATGTGTTATTTCTAACTATGATTGCCGATAATGAAAATATAAAACCGGTGCTCATTTTTGATGCCGACGACCTCTAATTCAGCCATTTAGCCTTGCCCTTTAGACCCAAAAATGAATGTTTATTAGTAAGTATTAGTGGATTAACCTCTCAATAATTGAACTTTATCATGTACAGAATTTCCGCCTTACTGTACAATCCGGTTGCAGATACCGCACCGAAGTATCTTTCCCACTTTTTAAAATAAAAATGTTTCGACTTACAAAAAATTCCCCTGTGTATGTGCTATTATGAAACAGGAAATTTCACAACGAACTGCGTCGTTTACAGAGCGGAAAACGAAACGATAAAAATTTTGACAGTCCCTTGCAGCCAATAAAGTGGACCGAAAAGAGCACGCAACTCTCGACGGTAGATATGCAGTAACTGTGATTAACAGTCTCAGGAACGAACCTTGAGATTGTTTTTTTTTTGCGCTCTATCGGTGACATCGGAGCCGGTGGCCTATGGTTCCACTGGAATTCCAAAGAAGTGTATCCAAAAAATACGTCGCTCAGAAGAATAGGCACTACTTTATATTCAAATATTTTCAGCAATTTTCTTACGATATGGCAATACGGCGTCCTTTAACATCACTGTATTATCCTCTGTGCAATGCCCACATGTATTCATTATTAAAAGAAACAAGACAAGAATCCTGTATCATACTTACACTCGGGCGCTGTGTGTACATCTATCTGCGCGTCCTTGTATTGTTCGCGAATGTTCAATCAATGAACCACCGCCAACTCCTTCAAGGTGCTGTTCTTGCCCAGATCTAGCAGATTATTCATTTTCTAAAGGACTGGGCGCAGACTGCAGCACTAGAATGTAGGCCCTTGAAAGAAGCCGTCCGGAGCCCTGAATTCGGAAACAATTTCCTTGTGTTCATTATTTTGCTTCTTTCGCATCTGTCCGGCCCATTTTCGATACCGCAGCAAGTGACACTTATTGTTCTACCATCTGTCAGTCAGGACATCACAAGGCGCAAGTAACAGTTATATGCGGACAAAAATTCAACCCCTAAGAAAACCTTTACGGCATACGTCCAATTTAGTCCCTGAGCACTTCAAGATTACAACATGTGTGTCTGTGGTGTGCCTGCTACGTGGAAGAATACCGCGAGCGCAGTGCGGTGTTGCTGGATGTCCAGAGCAGAGTTACTTCGGCGTATAAAGGCTTCGCATTGCAGATGGGCGAGGCAGGTTAGTGAGCAAAACAACGAGTAGAAAAATACGCCGACGGAAAACGGCGTACCAGAAACTTGATCATCGACTCTAAATATTGTTTTGGAAATTAAGAGCTATAGAAAATTAAAAAATGAAGGTTTTTTTCTGCCATTTAGGGTCCCGAGGCGCTAATTAGGAATTCATTTCTGAATGAAAAGAGGAAGATATGAAAAGCGTGTCAAAGCTCAATGTATGTAGTTGCCAATGATGGCAAGCAAGAACGTAGATGTCAAATAATAAGAGGAAGGTGCAAAGCGGTACTGCGTTTGGCTTTGCATCGAATCTGACTGATGGGGATACTTTAATAGAGCTGCATACAGAGAACACACCGCTGTTGGCCGCAATGGCTATCATGTAGGTGAGCTGGTGCGAAGTGATGCAACGCTGACAGGCACCGAGTGTCTCGAAATGGCAACTCCAATTTCAGCAGCAGTATTTTTGTAGCGGAACAGGTCGAGCACCAAGTAGATCAGATCAGCACCACGGTGGCGACGCCCCATAGCAGACTTCAGTGACAAAGGAGAATTCGCGCGCGGTTTTAGAAGGGTCTATTTCCTCAATTATGTTAACGACATGTCTTTTGTGTCTTTATACGTATTTGTTCTTCAGAGAATTTTCAGCGTGTAACAATGAATTGTTCTTTCTTTTCTAGTTTTCAGATTTTTTTATTGTCTTTCTTCCGAAAGGTGTTCTTGGGCAGCCAGCCAACAAAGTAAGGCGTGGTTAATTTGACGTTTCGATGTCATCACCAGAGAAAACTTTAAATCAAGCAGCAGTCGCATAAGCAATGTTATTTATAAAAAGAAAATGTGGCTGTAAGCAAGCTACTAAGCGCAGCCACTGATAAATTGGGAGTACAGTTCACAAAAGCTGTTTTGGCTGATTGAAAACGTAGAAAGAAGGGAACATAGAAATTGGCTTTGACTTTCGAGGAACACGAGTGATGGCATGTCGCCTGAATCTAAACCACGGCGTGAATAATTCCGTACTGAAACTCACGCTGGTTATTGCAGATAGTCCCGTCAGTCAAGTGCGTACAATGTCCAGCTAACGGCCTGAGCGTTCGCGCCCGTGCAGCACCCTCTTAAGACGCCGAAAATAATTTGAGGAGGCCAGGAACTGTAGTCTACGCCCTGCAAGGCCTTCAAATGCACTTTGGGACATTCAAGAGCGCCAGTTCGGTTCGGCCGACATTTGTTCTTCCTTGTGATACACTGTAGATTCTGCTATTATTCAGTTTAGAGCGGGTTGTGGCCGTACCGGCAGATGCTTAATGGCCGCAATTTCACTAATATGATCCTCGCTACAATTTCTAATGCACCGTTTGTGATCACGCCGATTTCATTTGCTGTGGTGGATAAGAGACGTTGGGAGGTCTTAAAGTTGTCTTTTTTCTCTCTCTTTCTGTACTAACCTGTGCCGTCCGGATCCTTGTAATAGAAGTGTCTGTTAGCGCTCTGCGAATGCATCCCCACGCTCATGCCAGTATGCACACGTATGCAAATGAATTGCTATTTGCATGCATGCAACGAACGAGGTTCACATACCCCGGCTCGAGCCGAGTGCAAAGTTCCCACTCACGGCTGCGGGCGATGCTGGCCAGGTCATGCTCGTTGCAGGCGTCGATGACACACAACCCGAGGCGAAGGCCTTGCAAGGCTCCATTTCTTGAGAAGTTCCTGAAGCTTTGGGCCTGAGCGCAAAAAGAGATCCAGGGACGAGAATAGGGACAGTGGAAGTTAAACCTGGCGGAAGAGATATTGTAACAGAACGAACAGGATGCGCAAACTTAACATCGCTGTTATCGTTTGGGCTACGGAGTGAGTGAACTAGCCCCTCTTTAATGCCTCTTTGAGGGGAGTGAACTCCCCTGTTTAATTGTTTCGGGCCCTGAGGGTATTTGAATAAATGAATGAATAAATAGTCTGCTGGCGCCTGGAGCACGGCAACAAGTGCAAAAATAAACTAAGCTGCCACCTCAGAGCGGCCCAATTGGAACGATTGCCGGAACAACTGACTCCACGTTGCCAGGGTTATTAATGAGATAGCAAAAATTCGTTGCTACCCAAAGCGAGAAATCAGCGCATTTGGCTTTTATTTTGGCAATTTTCGCGCTATGACATTAGAAAAACAAGTTATTCGGAATCTGATCCTACCAGGCAGGGCGCGAATGATTTAAAATCTCAATTTCAGGCAGTTTGTGCCTGTGTGCCGCCCACTCGGCTGCAGCGGCGATCGACAGCGAGCAACAACTTGCTGTTCCTCTGCGCTTCGCCGCATGCTAGTGTGAAAAACGTTTTTTTTTTTGCCTGCTGAAGTGCAAATTTTGTTTTTCAGAGCAACAGCTCCACACCTCGCGGTACAACTTCCGATTTCGATGTGGACGAGGCATTGACCTTCAATACCTTACATGGTCAAACCGAAGTTAACTGCGTGGTGGTGTGGCCCTAGCAATGGTAATATGATCACGTGATCATATGACTATGACCATTGGGTACCTCACCTAGACCTTTGACCTCAACCTACCCAGGCAAGTTTCAGAAAACGTAGGGCGCGATTCTATTTTTTAAGCTTTAAACATTTAAACATTTCTTTAATCACCTAACATATTATTGCGCATCTTTTTCACGAAAATATTGGCTAAGGAAGAGTAACAAAAAAGCTGCTCAGCTATGTAACTGGAAGAAATAAAATTGACAAATTTCGGGACCCCAGCTGCTGTAGGGGCTACAGGCCACAACATAAGACAAGTTTGACTGATGTTAAAGAAGCACGTTTGATCAGAAGTTCCATCTGGAGGTTTTGAGAGACAGTGCCAGGAAAGCCTAGTTAAAATTTTCCTTCTTTTTTTGAAACTATAGTATCACCGTTGTATACCTACCTGGCTGCACAGTCAGTGTGCAAATATTCTTCATAGTTTGCTGCCGGCGATACTTTGTCTTGTTCCTTTTTTCTTTCTTTAGCCCTACCTTTATTGCAATGTCAATTGCGACATTGTGGTGCCGTGGCAAATAAATGGGTAAAGTAAATTGTTCATTTTAACAACAAAAACAGCGTGAACGTCGTGTGTTCCTAGTGATATCTAGTAAGCTTTTCCAAGCTCTGTTCGACGCGGGTTCAACATCGGCCGCGCATATTGTGTTTCGATGGAGGTGAAACGCAGGCGCCCGTCCACTTCATTTCCAAGCAAAATGAGAGATGCCAAAAACCAGAAAGGGGGCACTGCATTTGACTTATAAAATAATCGGCCGATTTTAATCCTGCCTGTGTTATCGAAGGGCATGGAAAAAATTATGTGTTCGTAACAAAATTTCTAGAGAAACGTGCTGTTCTGTCGCAACAACAGTTCGGCTTTAGACATAAAAAAATCTACAGAAACAGCTTTGACTAAGTAAAAAGGAGCATTATTGCTGTTGAGAGGATGCGCATTGTCCTTGGCATTTATGCTAATTTTTCAGAGGCATTTAACCTATTAGTCATAACTTGTTCTTACAAAAACTGAAGAATTATGCAATTAGAGGAGTCACTTTATCATTGCTGGAATCATAATTAATACATCGCGAACAAACTCTTGCTCACAATCGTAGGTTACCGAGACTAAAGCTACTCCTTTATGTTGTGCCACAGGGCAGCAAATTGGGGCTCTTATTATTTCTTTTATATCTGAATGATATATTCTCGTCCCCTCCTTCCATTGATGCAATGGGTTTGGAGATCACAGCACTTCTTTCGAGTAACAACGAAGACGAAGTACTTGTACAAGGGAATCAGTTCGTAGAATATCGCCACCTGTAGTCAAGAAAAAACTATGTTAAAGTCAATCCTAAAAAACAGGAATACTGCACTATTCCGGGCAAGACACAAAACAGTCGACATAAATTTTATCTCAAAACCATGCGATAGTACCATTGAGATTTTGAATAGTGTAAAATCCTTGAGTTTCATTTCCTAAGAGTGTGTGACAGGGGGCGCCCATATGGATCAAGTTCGTAAACAAATAAACCACAAAACCACGTTAGTTGCATTATACGTGGACATAAGCGCACGCTTCCAGCTCAGGTGCAGGTCTTCATTTATCAAGCATTATGCCTCCCATTACTGAATTACTGCCTCCGTCTCACATACTGGGGAACGACAACAAAACTCAACGTGATCAAACAAGTAATAATAAAAAATCCGGCAGTTATTCTAATAGCGAATGTATCCAGGAATACCCACGCAGACTCATATTTCATAGAGTTTGGTATCCTGAAGATTACTGCACGGTTTTCCTTCACACTATTATCCGTGTACAAAACCGCGATCATTAGGAGCAACGAAACCTCCCTCTCGTTTAAAATGATCTCGCTACACAACAGTTTATGACACGTGCCCCCACCCCCCCCCCCCCCCCGTTCTCTGGTCTTTAACCCTTTTGTTGCATCATTTACGGTATGCAATCTTTGTCTTTTATCCGGCTCAGGTACCTGAAAACTATTGAAAGTAAATACATATCACTCAACGACTTGTCAAGAAGGAGTCTCCTAATTATCTTGCACCCCTTTGAAGACAGAAAAATTCTTGACGAAACGTCTGGCTATGAAATCTGTAAACCAAGTCACATATGCTCATGTTATGTAGGTGTAGACATTGCAAGAGTGGTGTTTTGTGTATTTATATTCCCATTTTATAGTGTTTGTGATCACTGAATGTTGAAACGCTTCTCTGAAAATCTTCTGAATTAGCTGTTCGTGCTTCATTTATCGCTGATAATTTATGCTGGTGATGATAACCTCATGACCGCAGTATCTCCTTGCAGATGCTCCCAGGCACTTGCGCGCAGAGGATGCTCGAAGTTGTCTCTGTACCTTTCATACCACATCACCACCAATATTTGGGGCTTAGAAGAAAATTTTGCTGCAGAGAACAGGTGTGCTAATACGAGAAGCTCATTTCGGGACGTTAGAGATGTTTCATTCTCAGCGCAGCAAACTTACGAAAAAAGTCGGCAGCACTGGCGTACGCTGTGCTGGCATCTGGTACGTTCTGACAACATGGACTCTTGTACATATGGATCGCACCGACCCTCATGCCCTGAGTCGTTCAGGGTTTTCCACGTTCTGACAAACCCTGTCTCGATTAACACAACACACAAGCCACAACCAACAATCACAGCGCACTAAAATTTCCTTTTCTTCTATTTTTCCTGTTAATCTATTCTTCTCACTCGTGATGCGTAATGTAGCTAACTGATAATAATCCCAGATTAACGTATTTGCTCTTTGTTCTGTTCATCCTTCTATTCTTTCGTTTCCTTCCAGACCCTCAGCCGTGACCACACAGCCGAAATGAGGTGCCCACTCTACTTTCTTGAAAACCCATTTCTTCCCTTCTCCTTTCTTCAAAGCTTAAAGTAAGTACGTCGAGCCCTCACCAGAGACATGTGGTAGGTCCAGTAGCTTGACGCCTCTCTTTTCTGATTGCCGAAGACCATGAACCAGCTGAACCACCTCCATCAGTTCGAGGAAGAGGAAGACGAAGACGTTTTTCGACCTACTGTCGCCTCAGTTCTGTTTCTTTGCCTAATTTATCTCGTTTTATTTGAATATTCGAGGACGGCAGCTTCTTCAAGGCGGTACGGTCCCTATGGGAAGAGTACGGCTGCTCCGGCGCCGGCAAGCCTAAAGGGACCACGTCAATCTAAGGAGGCTGGCTCGGAAGAGGCGGCATTGACTTCCTAGGCTGTGGAGCGACCAGAACATGGGGACGACCACCCGTCCAGCGAGACCTCATCGTTCAGTGGGGATGAGTCAACGATTGTGGACGGTGACGAGTCAGTGGCCGATATGGCTGACGTGGACAGCGAGGGCTTCAAGTTGGTGAGTCATCGCGAGCAACGAACGGTCGGGATCCCGGTAGTGGTTGAGCCCACAGAGAAAGGAGTTGATTTAAGAGAAAGGAATCCAATCTTTCTTTTCGCGGCCATTCAATCTCTGCTCGGATCAGCTCCGATTCGTAGTCGGTTCACTAAGCACGGGGCTCTTCAGCTGGATGTCTCGACGGAAGAGCAGGCTAGCAGGCTGAGAAGCTCCTGCAGAGCTCTCAGATTTTTGGCATCAAAGTAAACGTGCGTTTGCCCCATTCCTACATGAAGAACACCTGTGTTATCAAGTGTGCACCAAAGTGGTATTCAGAACGCGACCTACTAGATTATTTGAAACCACAAGATGTTCTGCACGTGAACCGACTTGTGCGTCGTGTGGAGTCTCCAGGAAAAGAATGGGCTGCGAAACCTGCCAACTCTATCGTGTTGAAATTCGCTCCCAACTCAGTGCGCCCCGCAAAAATTGATCTGGGATTCACGAAATACGCAGTTGCCGACTTTACTGAAGCTCCTCCACGTTGTTTTAGATGCCAGCGTCTTGGGCACGTGGCCAAAGTTTGCACAAAGGATCGACGCTGTAAGCGGTGCGGAGGCGACCACGACTTTAAAACCTGCAAGGCCAATTTTGCTTGCGCCAATTGCGGTGGTGATCATCCAGCGAATTTCGGAGGCTGCCCCTTCCATGTGAGTGCTCTGCACCGTCGAATATCCTTTATTGCTGGTCCCAAAACCCAACCGACTAAAACGCCTGTCCCAGGATTGGACGAGTTGCCAGTGTAGGAGTCTGATGTTTCTGCGTTACCCAGCAATGTCCCTAAGAGATCTGAGTCCAGCAAGACGCCAGGGTCCATTGCGTGCGAGCCGGTTGTTCAACCTTTAGCAAAAGTGTCCATGTTCCTGAGCGACCGGATCACAGCCAGACTCGACGGCAAGGGGGACTCTCATATGCATAAGTGACAAAAAAGCCAGCTACTGCAGCCAAGAGTGTGTCCCCGTCGGCATCTTCTGTCGATGTTGTAAGTGAGTGCATTGCGCAAAATAAGGAGCTAAAAAAACAAGGTATGTCTGACCTTCTTCATGTTTTGTTTGGAGCCCTGTGTTCACATGTTCCAGCAATGGCGACTGGTAACCTGAAGAACTTCCTACAGCGGGTGCATTCTTTTGAGTCCTTAATAACCACCTTCGCAGCGAACTTCCTTGCGATCTAATATGGATGGGGCTAAACCTCGTGGATATAATATGCACCGAAAAGTGCCGTTTATATTGCACTGGAACTCTGCTGGGATTTTAGGTCGGTTAGCTGAACTAAAACTCTTCTGAAAAGAGACTTGTGTTCCAGTATTGGCGCTGTCAGAAGCTGCCTGCCAAGCGGGAGATGTTTGACTGGATATGTCGCCCATAAAAACTTCAGCATAAAGTCATTTCCTGCAGGATGTGCCGCGCTTTACATAATAAGGGAAATTTCACATGTTTCTGGAAGCATTGCCGATCTTTGCACGGATGACAATGAGGTAGCGGTTGTGAGAATACTGCTCGGCTTTCGAACCCTTTCTATTGCATCCGTGTACGTGTCCTCGCGAAAGAAGGGAGCATTGGATTTGTTTCTACAGCAGCTCTGCGACCGGTGCCCACCTTCTCGAATCATCTGCGGTGATTTCAACGCCCATCATGCCGTAGGTGGTGACAAGAACACGGATTCCAATGGACGCAAACACGTAGGTGTTATTGGCAGGTTGGACCTGTGTGTTGCCAATGACGGAAGCCCCACTATCTTCCGGCCTCCGGGCTCAGCGACAGCTATAGATCTGACACTGCATTCACCTGACGTCCGCGTGAGGTGGTCAACCGCGCCTGACCGCAAGGGAAGTGATTACTATCTGAATTTTGTGTTTGCTGCCGACTTTCGCATGCATTGTCCTAAAATTAGGAATGTGGTCAACTGGCACAAATACAGAGAGCACCAAGAACGTGTTTCTGGTGATGTTATTGACAAAATGATTTCTAGTAAGCTGACAGCAACTACGGCGGTCAAGTTACCTGATAATGATCAGGCCCGGAATTCAAACTCAGGAACCTTTGCGCAGCGAGAAGAAGGGCGGAGCGCCACCTCATGCGGAAGAAGGACAACAGTGACTTAAAGGCGACCTTCAATAGGCGGAATGCTGCCATTCGACGGCACACAAACAAGCCCTACAGGTTGAAATGGGCCTCATTCTGCGCTAGTTTGACTATGTTCTCACCGACGACGAGAATATGGCGAGTTATTGGCAGCCTTGCTGGAGAATCTCGCCCTTCGAAGCCTTTTGAAGCTCTTGCAATACGCAAGGAAAAACCTATTGCGTGCTCATTCACTCGTACGTGCTCATTCTGGAATATATATGCATACACCACCTGCTTCCTCCAGGTCTATCATGGACATCCCGTCTACGCTTCGTGAGCTGGATACTGCGCTCAGTGGCCTGCGGCGCCGGTGTGTACTAGGTCTCGACGGCATCACCAATCAAATGCTGAATAATCTGCACTTGGAACTCAGGAAGAAGCTCCTCAACTTCATCAATCGTATTTGGGAAACTGGCGATGTTCCTCCGTCATGGAAGGTGGCCCATTTAGTTCCAGTACTGAAGCCGGGCAAAGACATGACGGACCTTGCCTGTGCCATTGACCTCATGTGTAGCTAAGTTGATAGAGAAGCTGGTAAATGAACGCTTATCGTGGTGGCTTGTGGACAGCAAGGCACTGTCAACATGTATGTCAGTATTCCGCCGAGGTTTTAGTGCTCAAGATAGTGTTTTAGACTTGGGAGTCACATTGAACACCAGAAAGCTTTCGGCCTTTCCACCTTAGCCATTTTTCTTGACGTTGCGAAAGCTTACGACAACGTGCTTCAGAGCTCAATTCTAAACAGTTTGCAAGGCATGGGCATACAGGGCCATATGTTAAGGTTCATTTACAAGTTTATAAGTTATCGCGTGGTTCGTGTACGGTTAGGGAGTACCTTAAGGACCTAAAGGGTTCTATCACGAGGTGTGCCTCAAGGAAGTGTTCTTTCCCCCACGCTCTTTAACGCCGTAATGGCTGGTCTTCCCGATTTGTTGCAAAAAAAAACTGCAGGCAATATATGCTGACGACATCTGCATTTGGATTACTGGCTACCAACAAAAGCGATTAGCCCTGATAGCTCGACAGGCTCTACTTTCAGCACAAGCTTACCTTCAAGGTATGGGATTGTCTCTGTCAGTGGAAAAATCCGGCTTTGTTCTGTTTCCAGGTGTAGGAAGACGTCAAGCGCGTGGAAGATGGACCTCGGTCACTCTTGCATCCGTCAATTCAACCACACGCGTTTCCTGGGCGTCATTATTGACTCCCGTCTACAGTGACGAAAAGCAGTAGACGGGATTGTTTCATCTATATCTTCGCGTCTCAATGTTATCCGTAGAATTGCAGGTGAGCAATGGGGAAACCATCCATCTTCAATGGTCAAACATCATGAAAATCTGATGGTCAGTCGCGTAATGTATCAATTACCTTTAATTTTCCCCTCGACATCACAGCTTGAACGTCTCGAAGTTGTCTACAGAAAGGGCCCAAGAAGAGCGATTGGAGTGCCTCAGGCGGCTGTGAATAAGGCACTACTTCATGAGTCTCTATCGACACCTTTTAGCCTTGTCGCTTCTCAGAGACTACTAATGCATCTTGGCCGCCTAGGAGAGACGGTAGCTGGGCGATCTCTGCTCCAGTGGCTCTGCAAGAGATATGAGTCGGAGGCTTACTTGGCGCTCAATACTCTTAGTTCTGTAGGCCTTATCGTCCGAAGGCAAAGGAAATGGTTGAAACCCCCCTGGTCTTTTCCGACCCTCGACTGTAAGGTCACAATTCCCCATGTGAGGGCAAAGGACAGCTCTCCTTTGGCAGCAACGCTTTCGCTCGTACTTGAACATTTGGAAACAGAGCATGCCAGCCATCTTCAAATTTTCACGGAGGAATCTGTGGACAAGGTTAAACAAGCTAGCGCAGCGGCTTTTTCCATTCCTCCTTGTTTGGGCTGTAAGTGGTCCGTACGCTTTACTTCTGTCGTATCCTCCACAACGGCTGAAAGTGTTGCTATTGAGGCGGCTTTACGGAAGTTAGGGTCTTGTCCGGCTCAACCTGTTGTCATCCTAAATGATTCAAAATCTGCCCTTCAGAGGTTAGAGTGCGGATTCCCTACTGATGCCTTGTCTATGAGCTCTCTGCGCTTGGTGCAGAATCTGTACAGCAGAGGCACAGCAGAGGCTTTACTCTATATTTCCAATGGGTGCCCTCTCACACAGGAGTCAACGGTAATGAGGTGGCAGACAATCTCGCCCAGAAAGCTTTCTCAAGGAATCCTTCAAAAAAATGCACCTCAAGATGGAAGAAAGTCTCTATAGGAAAACGGTGCTCGATCATATCAGTACCCTGTGGAGGGCGTCTCACAAGCCATGTGTGACCAAGGGACTGAGAAGATCCCAGGAGACTCTACTACATCGAATTCGCACGGCCTCTGCTCGCACTCCTGCATGGATGCATAAGGCCGGCATAGCATCGTCTCCGCTCTGTTCTTTAAGAGGTGTGTGCGGGGATATCGAACAATATATTATGTACTGCCCAGAGTACAACGCGGAAAGGTATGTGATGTTCGCTTCTTTCAAGAGGACAGGAACCCTTCACAGTACAGTTCAGGCCATTGTCGAACCGAGTAGAAACCAGGCATGCATAAGGGAGGTTGCGCGCCTTCTTTTAAAATTTCTGCAGGACACGGATCTTGTTTCTAAATGGTGACAGCTGGAACGAACTATGGCCTACTGTGATTTAATGTGTGCGTAGATGGTGTGTTCTGGAGTGGACTACGTTATACTGTGAGTGAATGTGTGTATGCATTGTGGCACTACAATGGCCTATGTTCCACTGTGACTGAATATGTGCATAGATGACTTCTGGAGTGGACTGTGATGTGGACTGTGTGGAGTGATTGTGTGCATAGATGGTGACTGCGGGAGAGAGATGTGTGCTATTATAATAGACTGTGCGCATAGCGGGGTAGACGCGACAGACTATAAGACATTATTAACATAGAAGGGACGCTACGGTGGAGCAATTGCCGGCAGAATAAGCAAGGCTAACCCCACCTGTAGTATTAAACACCTCAACTCAACCCCCCACCTCCATCAAGTGCGGGAATGTTCTCTCGTCAGCACTTGCTCTGTTCGTGTTGCCGTGCAACTAAGCACAGTTTCTTGAGGCGCGCTTGCCCTAAATAATTTAACATTTGTCTATTCATGACCTGTGCATTTTACCAGGTTCCTGCATACGTACAGTGCGTATCAGGAAACTTATTTCTATCGTAGTTAAATGCGGGAAAGTGTGCCGGGTGTTATAAGGAAGATGTTAAGTCCTTTACAAACATTAAATATTTGAGGCAAAAATTTGTGTTTTGCGTCATTGTATTGCCAGGGTTGGTGGACGCCAGAAAAGTACTCAATCATCATAACTAGTAAGCTGGTTGACAAATGTCCAATAATTAACTTTTTAACTATTAGAGTTAGGCATCTAGTTGGAATTAGATTTATAGCGGCCGTTAGTAACCGCCATATCTCTTTTTGAAATTGCGAAAACGCGATTATGCTCGTCGCTGTGGCTCAACAAAATTTGGCTTTTTTAACTGGTTACGTGCACTGGAGGGGCTGCTTTGCCTGCATGCTTTCGAAGGTGCATGTATCGAAAGCGCATGTTACACAGGGCACAATCGCAGCGAGCGCCCGACGGAGATAGCAGCGCTGCAGTGCCGGCCCGCAGCCGCTCCGCGCACTGAAGCCGTGGGCCGTGTATTTTTGAAAACGACTGTGCATGCAATCAAGAAGCACTGGCTTCATGGTGAAAAGGTTTTACTTGGCAAAACATGATTTAAATGGCCCCTGAAAAGGGTGTTTGAGGTTGGCTATAAAATGCTTGCATGATGTAGAGTACAGGCCGTCGAGCATTCATGCCGCGTACAAGACCTCAAAAAAGAGCCGATAATTTAAAATGCATTTTTAAGAACTCCCCCTTCCGCTCCACGCAGCGACCAGCAGTGCCGGGTTATGGCTCGAATCCGCACGCACCGGTTCATGCAGCGCTCCTTGCGTCAGCAATGGACTGCTGTCATTGGTTAGCCGTGCCACCTCCACCCCCCGCGCGCGTCGGCAGCGGCAGAAGGGCCGACTGAGTGCCGACTTTTTCAGCGTGTAAAAAGTGACAAGAGTTGAAGGAAAGGCGCTAAAACGTGGAAATTAAGATTTTGACTGCAGATAACTGAGCTTCCAAAAACGCTTTGAAAAAAATTCTTTTTGGAGGATATTTGTGAAGCGGCGATGCCGCAGCTTTACTGAGAGCCCCTTTCAGAGCCCCTTT
This sequence comes from Amblyomma americanum, assembly GCF_052857255.1. Lineage (NCBI taxonomy): Eukaryota > Metazoa > Arthropoda > Arachnida > Ixodida > Ixodidae > Amblyomma > Amblyomma americanum. The sequence continues at coordinate 178,665 of NW_027526568.1, read as the reverse complement.
AAGGCTACGAGGCAGTGCAGCGGAGAGGTGTGACTGCGACCACCAAGCGTTCTTTTAAGTGCGCCAAAACATGAGTGCACAGCAGTTTTTTGGAGAGCCATTCAAGCGAAACAAGGCAGACATAGGCTTCCCGTTTTGAAAGAGAAGATGAAGGCCGGCACAAGATGGTTGATGAGGGCGTTGGTGACGTCGTCGTGAGAAAACACGTGCACATCGCAGTACTGGCCATGCACTTTTTCCACGCTTTCCTCGTCCCTTACAACGGTCTCTATGCACTCGTCGTAAGCGCCCAGATCGCGAACAGTCGCCTGGAAGAGGCCTGTTGGGTACTTGCCCGTGGCGTCAATCACTGCGTGAATTCGGAGCAAAGAAAAAGAAATAAAGCACAATTTGCGTAGTCTCCGCCTACTGTGCCTCACAGAGCAATAAATTTCAGAGAATGCCAGAGGCGCATTCGACATTCTACTCTAGTGACTTCGAGAAACGGTGCAGTCCGTGGCTTGTAATATGTCAGTCAAGTGCAGGAACAGTACTATGTAAGTGCATGGTTCACCTTTTATAGCGCACTCAGTCACAAAGCCCGTAGTCCTTTTCTTTCCTCAGTGGTAACCAAGCATGAGCGGCGATTTGCCACTTCGCAGTGGCAACGACAGCTGTGAATATGCACTAAGCATCGGTCTTCCTTTTCAGCTGCAGATCGGCTCCGTGCAGCTACTATAAGGACCGTGACTAAATCAGCCGTGCGCGCCTAGATGGACGCGTATCGACTAGATCATCCGACGTCAGAAGCGTGGAGGTCAGCGACGGCCAGCGACACCTACTATCTGCAGGCTACAATAAGGTGGGCCCGGGCAGCCGTAGCCTCCTTCCTTGGCAGTGGCAACGACAGCTGTGAGCGTGGACTAAGCATCGCTCTGCTTGTTTTACTGCAGGTCGCATATCTTTTGTTGCACATTTGCCACAGTGTTATTTTGTTCGTCGTTGCTGCTGACGAGTGGTGCTTCTAGTGGCCTGTTCTCCGTGCAAGAGACTAACCAATGGTATTAACTGAAGCGCAAAGAAATGTTCAGAAATGATTTCCTAAAACTGAAAGAAGAAATGAAACGGAAATTGAAAACCACGCGAGAAACACTTGAAAAGAGGAATGCCCAGTCAAATTCCGGAATTGCGAGCTGGGCAGAGGAACACGAGGACAGTCTTAATTTTGCACATAAACATATTGGAGTTAAACCGAAGACTAGATGCGGAAATTGAAAAAAAAAACCAAACAGTAGAGAACCATGCACTGCATGGTAAATGTGCTATCCTCGAAGGCAAAGCTTCTGACACAGAAAAGCAGCTGATGCATCTGAAGCAGTATTCCAGATGTGCGAATCCGCGGATTCAAAAAGTCAAAAAGTGTCAATGATAACGTCGTAAAAATTATATTCAGTCGGAGGATTCTTCATGGAACCAATTAATAGTGAGACAATGGAGCCTGCCACCTCGTTTAAATTCGGAATCTTGATCTACAAATGCGACACCACTGTATTAAAAGCGAACAAGGCTGGAATCAGTAAAGAAGGCATTGGACGCAACAGCCAGAATGCCATTTAAATCAAAGAGCGCCACTGGGCTGTACTAAACCGACTTCTTGAAATGACAGTTACACGTACAAAGAAACAGCAGTTGAAGTCAGTATGAACCCAGAGCGGAAAAATCGTTGCTCGCGAAAGTGACAAATCATAAAGAATACGGATCACCCATAAGAAAGACTTTGTTGAAATAGTCTCGGCACAGCAACCTGACATCTGAGCACACTAGGGGTACATGTTTTCGTTCTTTGCAATGAACTACCACGAGCTTAGTCTTCCATATTGCATTCAACCTCCTTGCTCGGCGGACAACTCTGTACGACAGTTTAATGCGTGCTTCATTATATATAAGGAATATAATGTTACCTGTTTATTGAGCCAGTTTTCTTCTCAAATAAACACTATATTGATTACTGAAGCTTAGTAATATGACGGCTACGACAGGGTTCGCTGTGATGGTCACAAAAACTTCATTATTAATCGTAATAGCTACCCAAGATATGGCGTTGCCATGTTGAGAACTCGAGGAATTATACTGATAGATTTGAATGATTGAAATTTTAAGACATAAGCAGAGCCTCGAGACGTTGACTGTTGTTTATCGTCCTGCCAATGGCAGGTACGGAGAGTTTATTGAGTTTTTGTCCAGTTCTTGGAGTACACATACTCGAATAATTTTCACTTAATTTTTGGTGGTGACCTCAATCTGAACACGTTGGATATTTACGCCAGTTACCCCATCATTTTGAGACAAAATTGAACTTGGCTGGCTTCACAAACGTGATCCCAACGACAACCCACCTCGCGGAGTCCTCATCCTCTGCTCTTGATCTGCTAATTACAAACATGACTGAAACAGCCGAGTCTCGCCGGTACGATCACTTCAGATATAAGTGACTACTGCCCTGTTTTATGTTTTATCGTTTCCCGAAAATGTTGAATAAAATTCGCTCTAACGCCATTAAAATCCTATACATTTCAGATGGGGCACTACAAATTTTTGAGCAAGATATAAGAACACATGACTGGATTTTCATATTTAGTGAATGAAATGCGAATGAGGCATACACAAGTTTCATTGAAATGTGCGGGAAGATTTGCTGTGCGCATTTTCAATTCAAAACTTTTCGTTCATCAAAAAAGATAAAAATGCCACGGGCGACTCCAGTTAACTTAGAAATGATAAGAAAGAAAAATTGCCACATTCATGCATTTTTAAACGTCCGTACACTTGATGCGTTAAAAAATTTAAACCTGCTCGAAATGAATTTAAAACATTTTACTTTGACGTGATAAAACTACCTATTTCGAACATATAATCCTTGATATACGGAAGAAAAACACGGAAGTTACTTGGACAGTTATTGATGGGTCCTAGGTCGCCAGAACAACAATTCTGTGTCCAATTAGATAATATTCAATAATCGTGAGCTTTCCTGCCAAGAGCTCACTGATTCCGCCAATAAAGTGTTTATCGACAGCGTCATGACACGTCACTACCTTTTATTTGCAACAGCCTCAATAATTATCCCTGCAAACAGTTTTATTTCTCACCCAGTAGCCAAGGTAGAAGTATCTACAACATTCATGCAACTTGACTGTAGCAAATCTCTTCTCATTATTATTTTCAAATAAATCCCATGAATTATGTTTGACAGAACATCGTTCCCGTTCTTACTTATATTTTCAATCTGATCATTGAGAGTAATGAATTTCCTTACGCAATGAAGAAATCAAGAGAAACGGTCATCGGCAGCGGCAGAAACGATGCTGAGATATACTAGTATCCGTAAAACCAAAATTTTAAAAAGATACGAAAAAATTATAATATTTCACAATAATAACATTTTCTGGTAAGATGAGGCTTTTTCTGATGTCCAAAGTTTGCTCTGAAATGCACCTTAAACAGAGAACGCATTGCTAACATTAAAAAAAAGCATCTTGTAGATTAAAGAAGATAGACGCATATCGGCCTATTTTTTTTACTTTCCTAAAGGATTTGATTCACTCAGTCGTGAAGTTCTCTTACACAAATTGTCACTTCATGAAGTTCGAGGAACACCACTTAACCCCATTGGATGATATCTTCGCAAAAGAAGTCAATGCATGTACGTATACGTTGGTCAGTGGCAGCCCTCTTTTCTACATAATAAAACCGGAGTGCCGCAGGGTATTTTCAGGACTATTTCTTTTAAATGTATATAATAATGCCATTGAAATGTTTGCGTCAAAGGCTAAATTCACTATTTACGACAATGACAGTTGGAGTAGTAGTAGCAGTCTTATCTGGCCCAGATGAAAATTATCTCGTAGCATAGTATAGTGACCGGCTCGAAAAATTGGTTTTCCGTTCACGGTGTAACCGACTAAAGATTATTACATCAAAAAGGAGAGTAATTTTTTTTGGCTGACAGACAAGAATTAAACCTACAATATATGTTATTCAATTCGAAGATGAAGAAATCGCATTCGTAAAAGACCATAAAATTCTTGGGGTGACATTTTCAGAAATACTAACATAGGATTCACACATTGACAGTATTTGCTCAAAACTTTGCAAAAAAAAAAACAGTGTCGGTCAACGCTGCCGGACAGTTCTTCCAGTTTATACTAAACTCAAGATATGTCATGCACTCTTCTTCTCATATATTAATTATTGAGCCACCGCGGCGGCTCAGTGGATATGGCGCTCGTATGCTGACTCAAAAGACACGGGTTCAATCCCGGCCGCGGCAGTTGAACCTCGATGGAGGCGAAATTCTAGAGGCGCGTGTACTGTGCAATGTGAGGGCACCTTAAAGAACCCCAGGTGGTCGAAATTTTCGGAGCCCATCACTACGACGTTCCTCATAGCCTTAGTCGCATTGGGGCGTTAACCTGCCAGAAACCATAATTATCGAAATTTGGTGCGGCTGACGACAACAGGTAACATTAATAAGATTTAAATATTGCAAAACAACATTGTGTGTAGCATTGCTAAAAATGACTTTTCTTTTGCAGATCAATATTTTTTTTTCATTTCACCGTCACCGCTTATAAAATATGTATGAATTTCGTATGTTGCGCTCATTTATCATCAGCACTTTTCAGAATTCATTTCGTCCATCGCATCCCTACGACACAACAGCAGTAACGTCTCTACACGCACTAGTGATTTATGACTAATTGCCCGTTTCCGCAGCAATTACAAAGTACTGTCCGTGAATCACATCCTCCTGTTAATTATTCGTCAATATCCGCAATTTAACAACCCCAACCTTATCCAGCTTTGACGCCATTTTCTGAATATGTAGACTTTGTGAAGATTTTGTTTCCTTTATTTTTTTTGTAGGCCTTTTTCTTGCTTCTGATCCCACACATGCGGTGAAAGATACGCATACGGCCTTCCTGACTTCAAAAAAGCTGACATTTTTGTTTTGAGCTGGGATCGCGCTATTGCTTCTTGCCCGTGTTGACTGCAACGTCTGAGAACCTGGGCACTCAAATACAAACAAGGAAAAACCGAGCTCCACCGGAGATTAAAAAAATCCACCCTCACGGAGTACATTGTCAAAACGAAAACTAATTCAACACTGTGCAGAGCGTATCGTTTGCCAGTGCCAGGATCTTTGGCGCAGGCACAAATTCTGGCGATGCGGTTGTCTTCGCCAATCATTTACAGCATACAGAGCCCTCGTAGAGCGTGAGGCTGCGGTAACAGTTTTTTTTATACTTAGAGTTGTTTGCTGGTATTTGTGCCCTGTTCGCTCACTATATATGTATACATCCGAGTTCAGTAGGACAAAACAGATCAATAGGCAATTCAAACTGAAATTCGAGAAGAATCTCCGCAGCTTTGCTTTAAGGTTTCGTGAAATAGAAACCAGGAACACGGAAGGCGAAGAATAGCTTTACGATTACTTTATTTAAGAAGTTTTTCGGTGCCAATTACTAATAAGGCCATGCTGCGCAAAATTGTTGTAAGGCTTCAACTCTTCATAATTTTCATTGAGTTAGCTTCAGACTTACTAGCAGACTTACTAGCGAAACCTGCCTTTATAGGCGGCAGCTGACAATGATACAAGGGAAAAATACATTATCTTTTTTCATATTGGGGCTCTGGGCAGGTACTTGCAATCAAAATGTATGGCTGCCAGCACCGCCAGTGGCACAGTCCGATGTTCAAACTCTTGTCTCGCATCCTGTTCAGGCACTGATTTCCTTGCACCACAAGAGTGGCTGCTGCGACGAGTCTGGCTTCAGCAAGAAGTAACGGGAAGAAGGCAACTTGTGCCCCATTAACACGCAGCGAAAACATCAACGGCGTGAGGATTACTACGTATGTACGCGCTCGCAATGTCGAGGCAACGACGGTGCCACGGTCAGCAAGTGCCTTCCCGATAAGCTGAAGACACCGTATTCAAGAGGCACGCAGGCCAAGCATGGCAAACACAAACCATCCGTTTGAGTGCCTATTCAGCGACAACTTGTTGGGCTTGGGATTTGCGTATTATTTACAGTAATGCGGGAGAGGTTGGTGATTAAAACTATTAGGCTGGCTGAGTCCAACTCATCAATATGAGTACTTAACTGGGCCACAGTTACGATGGAGAAAGGGATCCGATGGAACGGATAGGTAAGCGCTAACAACTTGAATGCTTTTTCTTCACATGAGCGCCAATTTAGGTGCGCCATGCAGCGAGGTGAAATCAAAAACTACAGAAAAACAATGAAAAAAAGACCAAAAGATTCCACATGAAACAACTCAAAGATTAGCCTGACCCTTGAACTTAATATCTGCTTATTACGGTAGTATTGAGGGCTGTACCCGTCTCTCAATTCAAGTATGCGCGAATGCATTTGAAAAAAAAAACAACCAATTAACCCAGACTTAGGCCTTAAGGCACAGGGTTCCAGCTCTTGGATGGCATGCGCAAACTTGAGCAAGCCGAAACTGCAGTCAAGTGATATTCATGCTTGTAGTAACATGCGTATAAATCCACTGCCAGAATTTAGCATGAACTGCTTTATCCAGGATCGCAGGCTGTCTAGATTAAACTTTGGCGGTCGAGTAGTCCATGCTTCCATTTCCTGTGTAGTAGAAGGATCTTCAGCAGCATCTGTTCGGTTCATCACTACCTCGCTGGCGGTAGCAGGGTGTACAGTTGCGCTGGCGGTAACGGCGCCGACAGTTGAATTTGAGAGAGAAGCCTCACCGTATGCTGAATCGAAGCTCGATGACTCGGTCGAACTCAAAGCAATCTTCCCAACGGCATCCTCGTCCACTATGCTCGTCGGATCAACATTAGCTTCCTTCGCCTTCGGTGTTATGGCATTTAAAGCTGAGCCGTAGGAAAGGTTTCTTGGGCTGTTAGAGACGAACTGGGGCCAAAGATCAGCCGCTTCTTGGGAGCTTGAACTTCCTGCTGACGTGGATAAAACTGCGCTGCTTGTTTGACGATACTATCTTGAGCAGTGACGACGCTCTCAGATGTCGCTGGTGGCACCATTTGGGCATTGCATCTAAGCACCAACAAAAGCAGTGGACCGCACAATGGCAGCCTAACGATCCAGAATATCCGGGACCCCATCTTCCAATCGGAGGTCAACGCATGCATTCTCGCACCAAAACTACCTTCGAACACGTAATTACTTTAGTTCTCAACACTACTAGTGCATAACAAGTACGGATATGAATACAATCCACTTTGCCTTGCTTGAGCGTGCATGCGTTGACTGTCTCAGGGAGTGAAATACCTCTCCTAAGTTCTCCTCATTCAAGAAGAAAATCCCCTGCGCATTTCACACGAAAAGAAACCCCATTAATTGTTTTTCTTTTTCCTGAAACATCCACTAGACAACCTGCAGGAAACAGGATAGGTTGGCGAATACGTGGCGAACAGCTTGAGTAACTTAGCAAAAGCCGTAAAGTCAGCCGGAACAGGACACGCGGCGAAGCAGAGCTGAGGACAAAAAATTACTGCTTTCGCGTAAAGCGGTTTCTCGTAACTAGACAAATTTACGCAGAATCAGACTGATACCAGATCGTCATAATACGAACGTGCAATGCCTTACAGTATTTCAAAACCTGCTTCTTTAATTCAACCACAGGATTGCGAAAGCGCGGCGTCGTAGACGGCGAAGGCCACACTGTTAACGGGTTATTTTCATGCAATCAATCTGGCCTGCACGTACTTTTAGGCGAGGCGTGCCACGAAGGACGAGACAGGAGTAAATCAGTTAATGGTGCGTGTGGGCCCCACATAATTGCCCGCTTTTGCGCTAGCAGGCCATGGATGATCGCATAACGGCACTAGTCGCTTCGAATTCAGCCTTCTGTCGTCGGTGAAGAGAATAGGATCTGCTCTGGTCGTGTAGTAACTTGCACTCTCATAGGAACGATATGCTGTAACCAGCTTAATACAGAGAGGCGCGCAAATGCTCTCGGCACAGGAATGAAGCAAGCGCGACTGTTCGCTAAGAAGGCGTCTTCGCAGACGAGCTCTGCGAGGTTTTTGATGAGCCGGCGCAAATCATCCGCTTGTGCTCCAGAGCAGCGTTAAACCCCAGTCAATGACAAGTGCCGTCTAAATGGCGAAGAAATTCAGACGGGTGAGTGCACGGACTTAAAATGGGGTGTGTGTATACAACTGCAACTGCTGGTTTTGCAAGCGTTCGCGGCGACAATTTCGAACAGCATAATAATTTGACCGCTAAAAAACATTCCTGTAGTTCGCATAGACTTGCTGCATTACTAACACACCGCTGAGAGCCGGCACGATTCTTATAATATTAAACATTGCACGAATGTACAAACAGTATAGCGCACAGACTAGACAATGACTTTTAAAATGTTTATGTAGTAAATAAATATCAGTGAAAACACCACTTTCGAAGGTTCGTATTTTTTGTGAGGTGGCAAAAGGGGCACAAACCGTTTAAATTCTTATGCTCTAGACATATAAAGTCCAGCTTCCTCGGGCAAAAAGTTTTAGAATTGGAAAATTGTAAGACACTGTTATCGAAATATAGACGGCAGTGATCCATTATTCTGATAAGTAGGAAAATTTTTCTTTTAAAGTTTTGTTTCCAACGATCGCATCAAACAGTTAAGACTGCCATAGAAAACCAATGGGGAACGTTTTTGACGATAGCAAAAACGTAAATAGAAAAGAAAAATACAAAACTGCCATCTGGGCATGTGCGGATATATTGATTGGTGGAGTTAAATCATACATTATATGAAAAGTAGCGCTCATAAACGGTTTCCTGCTGAAAAATGCTTTTGTCCAGAAATGCTGGCTATGATTCCGTCAGTAAGAAATAAAATCAGTTTATCTAATGGAAGGTGCATATACGTAAAATGGCCAGATTGTATTCTAATTATAAACCGACATTTTTTGTCATGTTGGCAAAACACTTCCTTTTGGAGGTTAGGGTCCGCTTCGACTAAGCCTGGTCTTACCCGATTGAGGTAGGCGCAGTTAGTTTCTAACGGAATTCACTACGAAGGAGATATTTGTGTAATGACAATAATCAGTTGCTACGCGGGCAATATTTGACGATATTTTCTCCCAATTACATTTGAATGATGTGTAAAAATTAATGCAGACATAAGTCTGAACCGAGTGTTTCCTGTGTTTTGATAATCAACGATATAAACAAGCAGCAAACTATAAAAAATATGCAGACACTCGAAGCAAACGCAAAAACAAGGGAAGAAAGAAAGGGAACATAAAAACCAATGAAAAACGAGATGAAGTGATAAAAGATCTGGGATAAAAGCCAGTCTGAAATAACACAGAACACGTGCAATGCTCCTTAACAACTGATTCTATGTACGCAATCTCATTTTTGTCAGGTTGATGAAAGCGTACTGACACACTTCTGCCCTCCTTGCATGGTATGGAATGCCTCAATAATCTCCCTTGTACGCTCGTACAGTGCAGGGGCACCAAACTATACATTTGGTAGGGATAAGACTTGTAGGAAGTAAGATACACGTCACAACAGCTTCTCTTGTTCCACTGCTCCCACCAGACTTTCACTAAACTGCTTCGGCGGTTGGCTTAAGGAAGAAGCGAGCGTCGGAAGCCTCTTCCCTGAAACCGAGATTAAAGAAACGAACTTCAGTCGCAAAATAACTGTATTGTCAGTCACGTACCCGTAAAGCCGTCAGTTATTGGCTGGCCTCTTGAGCTGCTTCCGAGGGATCGGATGAATTTTCAGAAAACCCAGCACCGGAGCGACGCGATGAGCGATATTGGTACAGCGGCTACAAACCTTCGAGCTTTGTGTCACTACTAGTTATCGCCACGTGGAGCAAGTGCTTTAGACTGTGCGCTGGTTATGTCGGTTTAAATGGCTGCGCTGCCAGTTAGCTATCGTGAAGGTAGGACGTAGTATAGTCCTACAATTTGCAAAAAAGCAGTACACTGACGTGAAACTCCGGTCTTACAATACTTCGCTTGTAATAATTTCACTCATTTTTCCTGATTCCAGTAGAGTCACTATTAGGTTCTGAGGACGCCATTCCATTTATACAATCATCGAAAAATGTAGCCTGCTTGGGCCAAAATCCCCCAAAACTTTCGCCACCGCTTCCGCGAGCATCTTGTTCATTCATCAAAATCTTATGCCTAGTCTAACCGAAAACTATCTGCGCAAAATTTATCTGGGTTACGGCAGCGCAGGATTTAACATTAACCGCCAGGCGTCGTCGCGTGTTAGAGGTTACGGCTGTAACCGAGGATAAATTTCCTGCCTCCATTTTTGACACTGTAAGTGTTTCACCTTCAAGGCGTCCGATGAGAATCCAATTCTTGGCTGCAGAAACAATATTAAAAGGAAGTTTTCGGCCTTTTTTTTCTTTGTAGCATTGAGCACAGGCCAAGGGCGTTTCCCGAAGCACATGCACACAAAAAGAAAACCCCATTGCTTGTGGGCAGCCGTTCAAACGGAGCGTCAGAATAACGGCCTGAGGGGCGAGTTGGTGCATGATAAAATGAACGGCGGCGCAAACAAGGACACTAACAAGACAGAAAGAGGCACCACATGCGCACACTACGAACTGTTTATAGCGCGGAAAGGTGGCATATTTAAACGTTCAGCTGAAGCATGTGACATCGCATTATCGCTCCGAACCCAACACCTGGAAAAAAATCAACATCAGGAAAACGAACTATAAAATTTAACCCCCTGCATAAAGAAGTAACAGATTGTGATAAAAAGAATTAACAACTAAAAGGAGGGGGTAATATCTTAGCAAAAGCAGTGTCACACGACCGTAGCAATAGCAGTGTCATACATGAGAAGCAAAAGCAGTCAAACAGTAAAAAACCAATAACAAATAACAATCGTAGCAAAAGCAGTGTCAAACAAAGGAAGCAAAAGCAGTAAGAAACCGAAAAAAACAACAAACACTAGAAAGATAAACCCAATAAAATGATAAACAAACGGCCACTAGAAAAAGAGAGCTGAAATGTCGCACTGAACATGATGTCACAAAAACTATCAAGAAATGAACCTTGATTTCTACGGAGGGATATCGAAGAGTCGCTAACACAAGGGCTTTCCTTCTTTTTAATCATAAAAGCCTCAAGAATTTCACGT